>NC_092091.1:43644571-43727071 GCF_045679555.1 Salvelinus alpinus | reverse complement strand
TGTTTCTCAAGGCCTGAGGCTGTCATGTGGACAAGGTCTGGTCTGCAGACAGTCACTCTACTGGACGTCTGAATGACATATTCCCCAGCGCCCGACTCGCCTACCCCCTCTAGCCAATCCTGGCTCTCTACCCTACCTCACCAGCCACTACTCCTGCCTCTCTACCCTACCTCACCAGCCACTACTCCTGCCTCTCCGTGCCTCTCATCCTCCGTCGATTTGCAGTCAGGTCCCTGATCCACTCCCTCAACACGCTTGGAGAGCGCGCTAAGCACAGCGAAACACAAAGCGCATCACAGGATATTGGATAGGCGTGAAGAATGGGGCCGGGGCGAGCTGGGAAGATAAAGTTGCCCACCACGGTCTGTTGTTTATGTGTGACGTATTCCACAGGGTCACACAGAGAGAAGCGGGAGGCTGAACATGCCCCTCGACACGAAGAGGGAAGGAGGAGTGGGGGAAAAAAGGGGGAGAGAAGACTCAATCTAAGGAAAGGAAAGGAGAACAATAGAGGAGAGAGGAAAGGAGCAAAGGATCAACAAGAGGAGGGGAGAAAACAGAAGAGGGAAAGGGGGTAGAATAATAAGAGAAACAGAGGGAGGAGAGAAGTTGGACCATCCCCTATGGGCTTGTATGAGTCAGTCATAATCACATTCACTAGGAGTAGGGTGGTTTGGTTTGGCTGAGGCTCCCCTGGAGATGATGGCCCGTCAGTTTGTCAGCTACCATATGTCTGATCTGGGACCGGAGCTCAATGGAAGCTGCAGCATATAAATGCTACATTATTAATTACATTCTAACTGGAGCCTGAAATCATGACGCCCCAATATTTATTCAAATGGTATCTGTCACGACTTCCGCCGAAGTCGGTTCCTCTCCTTGTTCGGCCGGCGTTCGGAGGTCGGCGTCGCCGGTCTTCTAGCCATCGATCGAGCCACTTTTCATTTTCCATTTGTTTTGTCTTGTCTTCCCACACACCTGGTTTCAATAACATCATTACATGTTATGTATTTAACCATCTGTTCCCCCCATGTCCTTGTCCGGAATTGTTTATTGTAAGTGCATGTGCACGTTTATTCTGGTGTGCGACGGGTTTTTGTACCCATTTATTGTTTGTTCTGATTCCGGTGGTTTTTATTATTAAACTGCTTCGTTGTAAACCCAGAGCTTGCTCTCCTGCACCTGGCTTCTCTGCTGCCAGTACGCACCCCTTACACTATCTACTGTTTGCCCTGAGGTAAATTATGAATGGTTCTGCTCTCTACCTCTCCCTCTCCCAACTAACCCCCTCAAAGTTCCCTGTATTTGTCTCTCCCTTTGACAGACAGATAACTATTTCTACAATAACATGGGCTGCAGTGGAGGTAAACAGCCCTGGTCAAAAGTAGGGACCATAACATGATCCAGAACATTAATCCACCAATACGAAGATGCATGGGAACAAGACATGTGGGCGAGCTACCTGGTGACACGGTAACATACCCAGCTAGCACATAACGTTCTGAGAACCATATGTTTCTTAGAGCATGGTTGTCCTATGGTTATTTTGCATACAACCTTATCACAACTTTCTGGGAATGGTGTAGGATAGTTGCTTCCCACTGGGCACAAACTGGTTGAATCACATTGTTTCCATGAAACTTCAATGAAATTGAATTGCGTTGAATTGAGGTCTGTGCCCAGTAGGTTGGCTTTCGAACATTCTTAGTACAACATTTTTTTCTTGGTATTTTATTATTTTAACAGAACGTTTCCTAAAAGTTCAAACATGGTTACATTTCATTTAAATGTTGGTGATGTTCTAGGAATGTTCTCCAACTGGTTTGGCATTGGGAATGTTCTCAAATAGTTCAGAAACAACGTTCTTCTGTAGGAATTTCAATACTTTTCTACAGGTTTCCTCATGGTTTTATTTAAAGTCATGTTCTCAAATTGTTCAGAGAACATTAAGAAAACTTTCCATAAACACCTAAAAAAAAAACATGTAATATTCTACAAATTGTATTTAAAAACATTTACATTCCGTTCTCAGCATCAACAAACTCTCTCTATCCTCTATCTTGTTAAGTGTGTTCAGGTGTGTTTGTCAATGTCACTAATTGGCCACACCTGGTCTTAATGCTTGTTTCCCTTGAAATGGGATATGTTTGAAAAGTCTTAAATGAACAGCTTTTATGCGTTAAAAAACATGGCATGATATCTCCATCCTGGTGGTGCAGCATAGAGAACAGAAGAGCATAGGTTTGAATCTCACTGACACCGTGCCGTAATAAAAAAAAAAATGGATTTGCATGATTAATGCCTAAGCAAATTAAATTCCATCTGCCCTGTGCTTGGAGTTCAAAACAGTTAACCCAAACTTAGCTAGCGGTGTTATTAAAAGTCTTATTGAAGCATGTTCTCCGAACTTTTTTCAATTACCTTCAAATAACCTATCATTTCTGTTCTCAAAAGGTTAATAAAACCTCCCTGACCAAGGCCCTTCTCCCCCGATTGCTCAGGTTGGCCAGGTGGACAGCTCTAGGAAGAGTTGGTGGTTCTAAACTTCTTATATTTAAGAATGACGGAGGCCACTGTGTTCTTGGGGACCTTCAATGCTGCAGAATTGTTTTGGTCCCCGTTCCCAGATCTGTCCCTCGACATAATCCTGTCTCTGAGCTCTACAGAATTCCTTTGACCTCATGGCTTTTTTTTGTTGCTCTTACATGCACTATCAACTGTGGGACCTTATATAGAAAGGTGTGTGCCTTACCAAATCATGTCCATTCAATTGAATATAGCACAGGTGGACTCCAATCAAGATGGAGAAACATTTCAAGGATGATCAAGGATGATCAGCTCAGTGTTCCACACCATAGTGCCCATGAAGCTCATCACTAAGCTAAGGACTCTGGGACTAAACACCTCCCTCTGCAACTGGATCCTGGACTTCCTGACGGATCACCCCCAGGTGGTAAGAGTAGGCAACAACACATCTGCCACGCTGATCCTTAACACTGGGGCCCCTCAGGGGTGTGTGCTTAGTCCCCTCCTGTATTCCCTGTTCACCCATGACTGTGTGGCCAAACACGACTCCAACACCATCATTAAGTTTGCTGACGACACAACAGTGCCTGATCACCGATGAGACGGCCTATAGGGAGGAGGTCAGAGAACCGGCAGTGTGGTGCAAGGACAACAGCCTCTCCCTCAATGTAAGAAAGACAAAGGATCTGATCGTGGACTACAGGAAAAGGCGGGCCGGCCAGGCCCCCATTAACATCGGCGGTCCGTAGTGGAGCTGGTCGAGAGTTTCAAGTTCCTTGGTGTCCACATCACCAACAAACTATCATGGTCCATACATACCAAGACAGTCGTGAAGAGGGCACGACAAAACCTTTTCCCCCTCAGGAGACTGAAAAGACTTGGCATGGGCCCCCAGATCCTCAAAAGGTTCTACAGCTGCACCATCGAGAGGATCCTGATCGGTTGCATCACCGCCTGGTATGGCAACTGCTCGGCATCTGACCGTAAGGCACTACAGAGGGTAGTGCGAATGGCCCAGTACATCACTGGGGCCAAGCTTCCTGCCATCCAGGACCTATTTAATAGGCACTTTCAGAGGAAAGCCCATAAAATTGTCAGAGACTCCAGGACCCCAAGTTATAGACGGTTTTCTCTGCTACCGCACGGCAAGCGGTACCGGAGCACAAAGTCTAGGACCAAAAGGGTCCTCAACAGCTTCTACCCCCAAGCCATTAGACTGCTGAACAATTCATAAAAATCGGCACACGGACAATTTACATTGACACCCCCCCCCCCCCCGCTCTTGTACACTGCTGCTACTCGCTTTTTGTTTGTTACACCTTGTGCGCGCAGGGTACACTAAATTAGAAGCGTTGCAGCCAAGGGGTGGAGGGCATCTGTAAAGCCTACAGGGGAGCGAACATGTATAGAAACCACACATAGTTGCCAAAGCTACAAAATTAGATCTAAAAATAACTAGGTAAGATAGTAAAGTGAGAGAGCAGTGTGGAGCCTTTCTCGCTTTCCTTCCACAAATAACTCGACAGAACGGTCTTTGCTCCGGTGACAGTATTAGTTTTGCCGAGGTGATCACCACTAACACGACAGCCACTTACAGCTGCCACTGAGAAACCAGGGAAGACTGAAGTACTAACACTTATTGCTAATTGCCTCGCAGATGTGAAGAGCACACCTCCCTGTACTAATTGCTGATTGCCTAGGAGAGGAGAAACCACTCCCCATCCAATACAGCCACTGATTACCAAAACAAGTGTCATGACTGACCACGAGAATCCAAATAGATCAGATCAGGTGTGCAATGCATAACTTCAATCAGACCCCCATTCACCCGAAGGTAGAAGATCCATGCCTGTGCTCTCCAAATTCACCAAAGGAATGTGCTTTTTCCCGCTGAAACTCTAACACGTTCAAAAGCGAATACTGGAACAATATTTCGAACGTAGAACGTGGGGAATGGTCAGAGGCGATCTATAGAACACTAATGTCATTTTGTTTGTTATTTTGTTATGCATTTAAAAATGTTATTAAAAATGTTATTAAGGAAATACTGTAACTTGGAAAGTACACACACTACATAGCTAAAGTTTCCATACTATGAGTTGAGCATGTAATATGAAAGATTATGAAAGTGTTTCTGTTAAGGAAGGGATGCGATTTGAGAAGCTAATAATATTACAGATAATTGATAATTGTTTTCCATAACTTTGCACAGTGAGTAATTACTGCCCCAAAGTGAGGTCAAGGAGCGTGCCAGCCATCCGGAACCGCCCCTTTTGAGCAAAAGATATAAATGATGGGTTACGAATTAACACATGGAACCAGAAAAAGTGTGAAGTGGCAGCTACATGTTTAAAATGGTTTGAACTTTGAATCTCAATCCAAGGTGGAGACGATAAAATCACCCCACTGGGGAACCATCAATATGACTGGCTAGCCTATCTTCAAAGAAGCATCTTCAAGAGCGAATGGAAGAAAAATCAACTATGTAGTTCTGTTCAGGACTACACGACAAGTCACCGGATACCAGACAACTACGAAGGAGGACAACAGTAGAAGAATTGTTGGAACCATTTCGGACAATCAGAGCCTTACACGCGTCCCGCGAAAAGGCCCAACCCCCTTTCCAAGGCTGCCCCTTCACCGAGAGATCCCCTGCGAACTCAGGCATTTCTCGTAAATCCATTCAAGATTTCTTGCTCAAAAGGGCGGCGGTTTGTGTGCAAAGTATATGGTTATTGTAGGTGAGAGTAGTTTCTGAATGTGGCAATGTTGTGTCTCTGTTCCTATCTCTCCCTCTCCATTTCTTCTTTAACAAGTATCCATGTTGTTGTCATTCCTCTAGGGACATGTTTTCAGCGTATCACGTCTCCTGTCAATAACCGGTGCAGAGTGTGTGTGTTTATCCTGTGTTCTCATTTAATTAGCTAGTAAATAAACAATTAAACCAATTTGTGTAATACTGAATCATAAGTAAGGCTCTGGTAGTTGCAGATGCAAGGAGGTTACGACAGTTCAGAATGATGATATGATACGAGGTTATGATTAATAAGTTGACTGTTTATAGACCTGATAGGTAAATACCTTTTAGAGTTTAATTCGGGAGATGGTAACTCTTTATTAAAGAACCGCTCTCGTGGTGCCCCAAATTCTAGAGTTAAGTGTTGCATGATTAATTTAATTGGGTAACATTTACATTTACATTTACATTTAAGTCATTTAGCAGACGCTCTTATCCAGAGCGACTTACAAATTGGTGCATTCACCTTATGATATCCAGTGGAACAACCACTTTACAATAGTGCATCTAACTCTTTTAAGGGGGGGGGGGGGGGTTAGAAGGATTACTTTATCCTATCCTAGCTATTCCTTAAAGAGGTGGGGTTTCAGGTGTCTCCGGAAGGTGGTGATTGACTCCGCTGACCTGGCGTCGTGAGGGAGTTTGTTCCACCATTGGGGTGCCAGAGCAGCGAACAGTTTTGACTGGGCTGAGCGGGAACTGTACTTCCTCAGAGGTAGGGAGGCGAGCAGGCCAGAGGTGGATGAACGCAGTGCCCTTGTTTGGGTGTAGGGCCTGATCAGAGCCTGAAGGTACGGAGGTGCCGTTCCCCTCACAGCTCCGTAGGCAAGCACCATGGTCTTGTAACGGATGCGAGCTTCAACTGGAAGCCAGTGGAGAGAGCGGAGGAGCGGGGTGACGTGAGAGAACTTGGGAAAGTTGAACACCAGACGGGCTGCGGCGTTCTGGATGAGTTGTAGGGGTTTAATGGCACAGGCAGGGAGCCCAGCCAACAGCGAGTTGCAGTAATCCAGACGGGAGATGACAAGTGCCTGGATTAGGACCTGCGCCGCTTCCTGCGTGAGGCAGGGTCGTACTCTGCGAATGTTGTAGAGCATGAACCTACAGGAACGGGTCACCGCCTTGATGTTAGTTGAGAACGACAGGGTGTTGTCCAGGATCACGCCAAGGTTCTTAGCACTCTGGGAGGAGGACACAATGGAGTTGTCAACCGTGATGGCGAGATCATGGAACGACAATATATATATATATATATATAAATATAATATACAATATATACAGTGGGGAGAACAAGTATTTGATACACTGCCGATTTTGCAGGTTTTCCTACTTACAAAGCATGTAGAGGTCTGTAATTTTTATCATAGGTACACTTCAACTGTGAGAGACGGAATCTAAAACAAAAATCCAGAAAATCACATTGTATGATTTTTAAGTAATTCATTTGCATTTTATTGCATGACATAAGTATTTGATCACCTACCAACCAGTAAGAATTCCGGCTCTCACAGACCTGTTAGTTTTTCTTTAAGAAGCCCTCCTGTTCTCCACTCATTACCTGTATTAACTGCACCTGTTTGAACTCGTTACCTGTATAAAAAGACACCTGTCCACACACTCAATCAAACAGACTCCAACCTCTCCACAATGGCCAAGACCAGAGAGCTGTGTAAGGACATCAGGGATAAAATTGTAGACCTGCACAAGGCTGGGATGGGCTACAGGACAATAGGCAAGCAGCTTGGTGAGAAGGCAACAACTGTTGGCGCAATTATTAGAAAATAGAAGAAAATAGAAGAAGTTCAAGATGATGGTCAATCACCCTCGGTCTGGGGCTCCATGCAAGATCTCACCTCGTGGGGCATCAATGATCATGAGGAAGGTGAGGGATCAGCCCAGAACTACACGGCAGGACCTGGTCAATGACCTGAAGAGAGCTGGGACCACAGTCTCAAAGAAAACCATTAGTAACACACTACGCCGTCATGGATTAAAATCCTGCAGCGCACACAAGGTCCCCCTGCTCAAGCCAGCGCATGTCCAGGCCCGTCTGAAGTTTGCCAATGACCATCTGGATGATCCAGAGGAGGAATGGGAGAAGGTCATGTGGTCTGATGATTCAAAAATAGAGCTTTTTGGTCTAAACTCCACTCGCCGTGTTTGGAGGAAGAAGAAGGATGAGTACAACCCCAAGAACACCATCCCAACCGTGAAGCATGGAGGTGGAAACATCATTCTTTGGGGATGCTTTTCTGCAAAGGGGACAGGACGACTGCACCGTATTGAGGGGAGGATGGATGGGGCCATGTATTGCGAGATCTTAGCCAACAACCTCCTTCCCTCAGTAAGAGCATTGATGATGGGTCGTGGCTGGGTCTTCCAGTATGACAACGACCCGAAACACACAGCCAGGGCAACTAAGGAGTGGCTCCGTAAGAAGTATCTCAAGGTCCTGGAGTGGCCTAGCCAGTCTCCAGACATGAACCCAATAGAAAATCTTTGGAGGGAGCTGAAAGTCCGTATTGCCCAGCGACAGCCCCGAAACCTGAAGGATCTGGAGAAGGTCTGTATGGAGGAGTGGGCCAAAATCCCTGCTGCAGTGTGTGCAAACCTGGTCAAGAACTACAGGAAACGTATGATCTCTGTAATTGCAAACAAACGATTCTGTACCAAATATTAAGTTCTGCTTTTCTGATGTATCAAATACTTATGTCATGCAATAAAATGCAAATTAATTACTTAAAAATCATACAATGTGATTTTCGGGATTTTTGTTTTAGATTCCGTCTCTCACAGTTGAAGTGTACCTATGATAAAAATTACAGACCTCTACATGCTTTTTAAGTAGGAAAATCTGCAAAATCGGCAGTGTATCAAATACTTGTTCTCCCCACTGTATATAAACAATATATTAGCAATTACATTTACTTTTGATACTTAAGTATATGTAAAACCAAATACCTTTAGACTTTTACTCAAGTAGTATTTTCCTGGGTGACTTTCACTTGAGTCATGTTCTATTAAGGCATCTTTACTTTTACTCAAGTATGACATATGGGTACTTTTTCCACCACTGGTGCCTAGCTAGTGACATAACGGTCACATGGCATTTGATTGTGGCAATGACTCAACGTTACAGCCCTACGTATGTTACATGTACTTGATAGACAGCTACTGTACTACTTCCAACAGATAATTGCTATTGCTGCATTGTAAAAGTGGATTTCTTATGTGGTGAACCAGTGACACAAAGGAATCAGAGCACACAGCTGTTTTAAAGCATGGTTTCCAAACCACTATAGTCTGGATGTAAATGTGGGCCTTGAGTGAACAACCTCTCTTTTTCACACTCCTCTCATCATTGAGTAAAGTGAGACAGCAGTCCTTAGAAAACATATATAAACCTCCATGTGTAGCACATGCAACTGTATGACAGTGACAAACACAACAAAACATCCCTCCACTCGACCTCTCTTTCTCCCCGTGTGAGAGTATGCTCCGTCGTGAAAAGTGATTGAGTGTGTATGTGCATAGCTGAGCTATACAAGGTACAGTGGAGACGGGGCAGAGAGCATGCCTAAGAAATCCACACTGTCCCCATCCCCCGCCTCCCCTCGCTCCCCTAGCCGCCGACTACACCACATCATGTGCCCCCCTGCCAAGGGAAAGTCCCTGATATTAGAGGGCACCGCTATCCCCATCCAAAAATCCACCGAACACCCTTAACAGGCATGGCCTAGGCCAGATATCCAGCACCTCTCTTCTTCCGATCCAACGCTCCATCCAGACATCCACAGCCGTCGTCATTTGACTAATTCACATAGGGATCTGGTGGGAGTCAAAACATTTTGCCCTTGTAGGGTTGAAGTGAGTTCACTTTGTGCAATATCATTGACGGCCATTGTAGGGTTATTAGGTGTGGTGTCTCTTTTCGATTTGTTTAACACTTTTTTGGTTACGACATGATTCCATATGTGTTATTTCATAGTTTTGATGTCTTCACTATTATTCTACAATGTAGAAAATAGTAAAAAAAAAAAAAAAAAAAAACTTGAATGAGTAGGTGTCCAAACTTTTGACTGGTACTGTATACTGAGAATGTCCACATAACCGTCAGACCATTTTATTGGTAAACTTAACGGTAATGTAAAAGTTATGTTTTTTTTGTGATCCAATAAGTAATATAGTACACGTATCATAATTTGGTTGTCATCCAGAGAGGTTAGAAAAGCCATCTAGATCCTCTACGAGGCTGTGGAGGGATCCAAATTGTGGATTTAAAAGAAAAAAAAAAGAATCATCAGCATGCCTTTGCTTTAAAGCCCTGAATTTCTAACCCTTTAATATTATTGTCGCATCTGATTTTCACGGCTAACATTTCGATGGCAATAATAAACAGATGTGCCGATAGTGGAGAAACTTGTTTTACTCCTCTTGACAGTTTAAAACTTTCTGTACTATTTTACACATAGTACTATACATACTATACATAACTTTAACCAAAATTCTACAAAATTGAAATATTCCAGACATTTCTATACAACTCCAGTCGTACTTTATCAAAGGCCTTTTCAAAAATCAGCTATGAATACCAGGCTTGGTTACCCAGATTTTTCATAGTGTTCTATTGTTTCCAGTACTTGTCTTATATCATCTCCAATGTATCGTCCATGTAAAAAAAACTGTCTGATTAGGATGAATAATATCCGACAATACCTTTTAAATTCTATGCACTAAGCATTTTGTAAGAGGCCTCTAATTTTTTAAACGGACTGGATCTTTAAATTGACCACTTGGATCATGTTTCAGTAATAATTAAATCAGAACCTTCTTGGTGAATGTCTGATAATCTACCATTTAAATAGGAGTGGTTAAAACATGCCATAACGGTCCTCTGAGTAAATCAAAAAAGGTTTGGTATACCATAACTGCCATGCCATCAAGCCCTGGAGATTTCCCAGACTTAAAGGCTTTAATTAAATTGGCTTTCACATGAGTCATTCTGTAGAGCTGTTAATTTCACATTATTAATAGACAACAAAAAAATCCATACAATTAGCGGAGACGGAGACAAATGAAAACATATGCTTAAAGTCCTTTACTAACTCTTTCAAATATAGTTTGGTGAATCATGGGTGACTGTGTCTATTGGAACAAGTTTCAGTAAATTCTTCATGGTAGCATTTATATGTTGAAGATTAAAAAATAATTTGATGCATTGTTCCCCATATTCCACCCAGTTCCTTTAATTTTTTTAATACATTACACTTGATATTTCTTGAATAAGATCCTCCATTTCACTTTGTTTTTCCTCTAACTTATTCTGAGCCTCCACGGTACAGTTTTTATTGCTATCTGCACTGTTAGTCCTTCAATTTCCTTTGTTAATATGGACTCTTTTTGACCTAAATTGCTTTTGCTTTAAAGATGAGTACTGAATTACATGGCCTCTAAAAGGCACATTTAAAAGTGTCCCAAAAAATAAGGGCATCTGCTGTACCTACAGTTGAAGTCGGAAGTTTACATACACTTAGGTCAGAGTCATTAAAACTTGTTCTTCAACCACTCAACAAATGTATTTATAACAAACTATAGTTTTGGCAAGTCGGTTAGGACATCTACTTTGTGCATGACACCAGTAATTTTTCCAACAATTGTTTACAGAGACATTATTTCACTTATTCACTAAATCACATTTCCAGTGGGTAAGAAGTTTGCATACACTAAGTTGACTGTGCCTTTAAACAGCTTGGGAAATTCCATAAAAGTATGGCTTTAGAAGCTTCTGATAGGCTAATTGACATCATTTGAGTCCAATGGAGGTGTACCTGTGGATGTATTTCAAGGCCTACCGTCAAACTCAGTGCCTCTTTGCTTGGCATCATGGGAAAATCAAAAGAAATCAGCCAAGAAAAAATTATAGACTTCCACGAGTCTGGTTCATCCCTGGGAGCAATTTCTAAACGCCTAAAGGTACCACGTTCATCTGTACAAACAATAGTACGCAAGTATAAACACCATGGAACCACGCAGCCGTCATACCGCTCAGGATAGACGCGTTCTGTCACCTAGAGATGAACGTACCTTGGTGCGAAGAGCGCAAATCAATCCCAGAACAACAGCAAAGGACCTTGTGAAGATGCTGGAGGAAACAGCATCTTCACTCGTTTTCCACAGTAAAACGAGTACTATAATCAACATATCCTGAAAGGCCGCTCAGCAATGAAGAAGCCACTGCTCCAAAACCGCCATAAAAAGCCAGACTACGGTTTGCAACTGCACATGGGGACAAAGATCGTACTTTTTGGAGAAATGTCTTCTGGTCTGATGAAACAAAAATAGAACTGTTTGGCCATAATGACCAACGTTATGTTTGGAGGAAAAAGGGGGATGCTTGCAAGCTGAAGAACACCATCCCATCCCTGAAGAACACCATCCCATCCCATCCCATTGCAAAATTTTGTGGATATATTGAAGCAACATCTCAAGACATCAGTCAGGAAGTTAAAGCTTGGTCGCAAATGTGGCTTCCAAATGGACAATGACCCGAAGCATACTTCCAAAGTTGTGGCAAAATGGCTTAAGGACAGCAAAGTCAAGGTATTGTAGTGGCCATCACAAAGCCCTGACCTCAATCGCATAGAAAATATGTGGGCAGAACTGAAAAAGCGTGTGTGAGCAAGGAGGCCTACAAACCTGACTTACACCAGCTCTGTCAGGAGGAATGGGACAAAATTCACCCAACTTATCATGGGAAGCTTGTGGAAGGCTACCCAAAACATTTGACCCAAGTTGAATTTAAAGGCAATGCTACCAAATACTAATTGACTGTATGTAAACTTCTGACCCACTGGGAATGTGATGAAAGAAATAAAAGCTGAAATAAATCATTCTCTACTATTATTCTGACATTTCACATTCTTAAAATAAAGTGGTGATCCTAACTGGCCTAAGACATTTTTACTAGGATTAAATGTCAGGAATTGTGAAAAACTGAGTTTAAATGTATTTGGCTAAGGTGTATGTAAACGTCCGACTTCAACTGTATGTTATGTCGTAAAAACTCAGTTATAAATTCTTCTGTCCTAGTTAAAATTATCATCCAATAGGTTTGATTACATTTCCAATATCCTCAGCAACATGGAAATTCTGTAAGAGTAATATATATGCCAATTATGTGATGATCCGACCGCATTCTGTTCCCTATCAACACTTTTTAAACTTTTGGTGCCAGAGAGAATGACATAAGAAAGTAGTCAAGACGACTAGCTTGATTGAGCCTCCGCCATGTATATCTCACTAGGTCAGGATATTTAAGCCTCAATATATCCACTAGTTCCAATATATCCATGACATTCGTGATTTCCTTAAGTGCATGAGGGTGATAGTTTGTAGTGGGATTTCCTTTACGGTCCACAGAGGTATTCAAAACCGCATTATAATCTCCCACCATAATAATAGAGTTTTTTATTGCTTGTAGGGTTGATAAATTATGATATATATTTTCAAAGATATGTCTTAACATATGCATGACCTGTGCCACACCATCTAAAAAAAATATGCCAGCATGTACGAGTGTGTGTATAAGAAGTATAAGGAATGTGTGTGTGTTAGTGTGTTTACATGTTTGCCAATAGTGTGTCCTTCAGGGAACGTACCCGCATCACAAAAGGCAGACAAAAAGACAGACAGGAGTTGAGCAGACACAAGCTCAGGGGTCAACACCTTGTGGAGTTCCGGAAAGGAACAACAAAAGCCCTGTGGGTCGACCTGTCTGCCAGCCAGCTGAGGCCAGTTTCCTCTGCTTTGACTGGTGCTTATAGGCCACTTACAGCAGGAAGTTAAGTACAGTACAGCTGGTGACCTACAGTGCGGAAACTATTTAGACCCCTTGACTTTTTCTACATTTTGTAATGTTACAGCCTTATTCTAAAATTGATAAAATATTTTTATCTCAATCTACACACAAATACCCCATAATGACAAAGCAGAAACGTAGGTCTTTGTTGATGCACCTTTTGGCAGTGATTACAGTCTCGAATCTTCTTGGGTATGACGCTACAAGCTCGGCACACCTGTATTTGGGGAGTTTCTCCTCTTCTTCTCTGCAAATCCTCTCAACTCTGTCAGGTTGGATGGGGAGCGTCTCTCCAGAGATGTTCAAATCTGATTCAAGTCCGGGCTCTGGCTGGGCCACTCAAGTATATTCAGAGACTTGTCCCGAAGCCACTCCTGCGTTGTCTTGGTGGTACGCTCAGGGTTGTTGTCCAGTTGGAAGGTGAACCTTCGCCCCAGTAAGACATCCTGTGCGCTCTGGAGCAGGTTTTCGTCAAGGATCTCTCTGTACTTTGCTCTCTTAATCTTTCCCTCGATCCTGACTAATCTCCCAGTCCCTGTTGCTGAAAAACATCCTCACAACATGATGCTGCCACCACCATGCTTGACCGTAGAGCCTGATTGGCGGAGTACTGCAGAGATGGTTGTACTTCTGGAAGGTTCTTCCATCTCCACAGAGGAACTGAGCTCTGAGCTCTGTCAGAGTGACCATCGGGTTCTTGGTCACCTCCCTGACCAAGGCCCTTCTCCCCGATTTCTCAGTTTGGCCGGGCAGCTAGCTCTTGGAAGAATCTTGGTAGTTCCAAACTTCTTCCATTTAAGAATGTGTTCTTGGGGACCTTCAATGATGCAGACATGTTTTGGTACCCTTCCCCAGATCTGTGCCTCGACACAAACCTGTCTCGGCGCTCTACGGACAATTTCTTCAACCTCATGGCTTGGTTTTTTGCTCTGACATGCACTGTCAACTGTGGGACCTTATATAGACATGCGTGTGCCCTTCCAAATCATGTCCAAACAATTGAATTTACCACAGTTGGACAACTACCAAGTTGTAGAAACATCTCAAGGATGATCACTGGAAACCGGATGCACCAGAGCTCAATTTCGAGTCTCATAGCAAAGGGTCTGAATACTTATGTAAAAGATATTTCCGTTTTTGTTATTCTGAGTAAACTTGCTAGGGTAACAATTACACATAGTTAGTTAATTCAATAAATAACAGTCTTCAGATTAATGTTAACGTCAAGTCACGACACAAGTCACAAATTGCCCTGCCCCTTGATCCTGGTTTATGTGTCAACAATCAGCTGCAAGTTATGAGCAGTCAGAAGTTCACACACCAAGTAGGCTTCTGGAAAGACAAGCAGCTCTTAAAGTAGATGGCCCTAGCTGGCAAAAAGACTACTAGACAGACGAAAAAATATACTTATCACTCCTGGATATATCAGGAGTCCTCTAGCTATAGAATGGCGCTAGCTTGCCAACAGTACTGTTGCTAAGATACATTTCATCAGCTAGTTAACTTCATATTAGCTTGATATCTTGATGTGGGCCTATTTATCATTGTAAAAACTCATGCTCCAAATGCATTTGTAGATAACAGCAATGGAAGGCGGTGAAAGGATTCTATGCTCCAGCTGTCAGAAAAGGGAGTAGGTGTACTAGTTAGATGGGGAAGGTTGTGGGATGGCATTATTATCCAGTTTTAGTCCCTAGAGAGAAACACTATGAAGACAGACAGACATAATAGTCAGGGCTGTCTAACTAATAAAATGAAGCCTGTCTGCAGCACATACATAGCCAAAAGTATGTGAACTCCCCTTCAAATTAGTGGATTCGGCTATTTCACCCAGCCGTTGTTGACAGGTGTATAAAATCAAGCACACACCTATGCAATCTCCATAGACAAACATTGGCAGTAGAATGGCCCGTAATGAATAGCTCAGTGACTTTCAACATGGCACCGTCATTTAAATTTGAAACTTTCTTTATCTAAGAAAGTCAGTTAAGAACAAATTCTTATTTCCAATGACGGCCTACCCCGGGCCAATTGTGCAACGCCCTATGGAACTCCCAATCACAGCCTGGATTTGAACCAGGGTCTGTAGTGACACCTCTTGCACTGAGATGCAGTGCCTTAGACCGCTGCGCCACTCGGGAGCCCAATTTTCCAACAAGTCAGTTCGTCAAATTTCTGCCCTGCTACAGCTGCCCGGTCAACTGTAAGTGTTGTTATTGTGAAGTGGAAACATTTAGGAGCAACAACGGTTCAGCCGCAAAGTGGTAGGCCACACAAGCTCACAGCCGAGAGCTGAAGCGCGTAGCGCTAAACAATCGTCTGTCCTTGGTTATAACACTCACTACCGAGTTCCTAACTGCCTCTGGAAGCAACATCAGCACAAGAAGTGTTCGTCAGCAGCTTCATGAAATGGGTTTCCATGGCCGAGCAGCTGCACACAAGCCTAAGATCACCATGCACAATGCCAAGCGTCAGCTGGAGTGGTGTAAAGCTCGCTGCCATTGGACTCTGGAGCAGTGGAAACGCGTTCTCTGGAGTGAGGAATCACGCTTCAGTCATACGGACGAATCTGGGTTTGACGGATGCCAGGAGAACACTACCTGCCTGAATGCATAGCACCAACTGTAAAGATTGGTGGAGGAGGAATAATGGTCTTGGGCTGTTTTTCATGATTCGGGCTAGGCCCCTTAGTTCCAGTGAAGGGAAATCTTAAAGTTACAGCACACAATGACATTCTAAACTTTGTGGCAACAGTTTGGGGAAGTTTCAGCATGACAATGCCCCTGTGCACAAAGTGAGGTCCATACAAAAAATGGTTTGTCGAGATTTGTGTGGAAGAACTTGACTGGCCTGCACAGAGCCCTGACCTTAACCCCATTGAACACCTTTGGGATGAATTGGAACGACGACTGCAAGCCAGGCCTAATTGCCCAACATCAGTGCCTGACCTCACTAATGCTCCTGTGGCTGGATGGAAGCAAGTCCCTGCAGCAATGTTCCAACGTCTAGTTGAAAGCCTCCCCAGAAGAGTAAAGGCTGTTATAGCAGCAAAGGGGGACCAACTCCATATTAATGCCCATGATTTTGGAATGAGATGTTCGACGAGCAGGTGATGCCGAAACGTTGGTAAATACCCATTAAATTGCTGGGAGTTTATACATGGAGTGTGCGACTTTCTTTATTTTGATAGTTTATAGTTTATTCGCCGTTAGTCAGCACCTCCACACAAACTATTATTCTGGGTGTGCGCCAGCTCATGTTTTTTTATCGACGAGCAGGTGTCCACATACTTTTGGTCATGTGTATTTTAGCAAATGTTGTATACAACAGTACAGTTAAGTCACACAATGTAGGCTACAAACTTATTACAACTGTATCGTGCCAATCCTTCTCCTGGGGGTATGGTGGGTGTGCAGGCTTCTGTTCCAGCCCAGCACTAACACACCTGAGTCAACTTATCAAACATAATGAGTTGATAATACTGTGTATTATTGCTGGGCTGGAATAGAAGTCTGCTCACCCAGTAGATCAGGGAGTGGAGCAAGGTTGGTCACCTCTGGTATGGACTTTTTTGTTTACCCCAAATGATGCTTTAGTAATAATAGCCTTCTTACTAAGATGTCTAACATTTACAAACAAGTTACATTATTTGTACATTTGGAAATTATTTTTGGATTCATTCAATGTTGATTCATTGAAGTGAAGTGTTTAAACTTGTTTTAATTGTTAACTTAAAAACATTTCAAGATTAACTAGTGTCAATGCTCATTCACCAAAAACCACAATTCTGCAATAAAATGACACGAAGGGGGATCTGTCTCTAATTTGTCTGTGGTTTCTGTTTTGCTTTCTCAAGTGAACATTACATTCTTGTCCAGTTGTGAGCTCTCCAACCGGTTTTATTTGATTGTCACTCTGTCTCAGGATATCAGCAACGTAAACCCATTTTGCAGCTTATCATAATGGCACGCATCACCAATGCGGCCATGGTCCTACAGTATGATGGTGTAACTGGCTTAATGGGCATGTGCAATCAATGTGCCCCTTGTCATTGTACATCTGCAGCAGAAAATAGCTAAACTCACACATCATTTGCATGTTGATGCTAGCTACATGTTCTCATTTAAAATTATGCCAGTAGATACTTTTTTTTTAGGCTAACCATTCGACGTTTTCAACATGATTTTTCTGACATGAAATTGTTTTGTGCAAATCCAACCCTTGTGTTCTAGGTACAGTACCGTACATGAAAACAAGGAGCTGGCAATTTGTAGGCTAATTAAAAATATACAAAAAAGGAAAATAACGTGTGCATGGGGGAGCCTCGTTTAGTTGCTGAGAATATTTTAGAATACAGAGACAAAAACAGGGGGTCAATTGCGTGGAGGAGGATTGCAGAGATGTTGGTGTTGATTATGAAGGGAAAGGGAGATTTGCACAACAAGGTTTGCAAGTCAAAGCCACAATTTCCTTTACCCATTCATGTGCATGTAGGCCTATGTATTTTGCAGGGAGTGACCTATAATCATCAATGTCATGACACCAGTATAATGAAAGAGCCATAAGCTATAATATATGAGAATCATAAGGTTAAGATAGCATCATCCAATTGGTAGCATATTACATGGGAAAGGCATGCTTAGTGTATCATTTACAATGTTATAATTAGTGGTACTGGTGATTTCTATCCTTTGTTGACTTTGATCACAGTTTTGAGGTTGAGGTTGCTTGATGTTCATTGCTAGCTAGCGGCGCAAGCCAACATGTTTTCTCTTTACCCACCATCAACACCAACAATCTCTGCAATCCTCCTCCATGCCATTATGCTTATGTATCCTAGCGAAGCAAAATCATATAGATTTGGAAAACCAGACACAGCGATGATTGGTTTCGAACTCCATCTTCTTCTTCGATGGAGGTTTAATGGCGGTTGGCATCCAATAACTGTTGCGTTACCGTCACCTTAGAGACTGGAGTACAACTCCCTTATACTTTGCTTGAAAAAATAAATAAACAAATACTCAACCATCTAACACTACACTCACAAAAAAGATATATATAATAATAAAAAATAACACCAACCTACTCCACTATTTAAATATATTCACTCCTACTTCAGGCCAACAACCTGAAAGGATGGGACACCACCACTTAACACACCCTGTAACTCTTCTGACGTCAAGTCTCGCACACCCAAATACCTCTCTGCAGCTGCCACCACAACCTCAATTGTCTGCGACTTACGTTCCATCCCTGCAGTACAGTTGTTAACCATTACTATAAATGCTAAAAATCCAATCTTACTGAAACATGTATCACTTGTTGGCCTATCCCTCTGTACTGGTACAGATCTACTACTCACACCACCCCTCTCAGGATCCCTCCCCCTTGACCCATCTTCCTCTACTTTCTTCACTGCCTCAGCATATGACAACTTCTGCACTACTCTGACCCTGGAAACCTCAACCTGCCTCTCTCGCACGGGACATTTCTGATTCCCAGGCCCATGGGCACCCCTACAATTAACACATTCCACTACTTTCCCCAATGCTACACATTCCTTTGTCTCATGCCCTTCTGCCCACTTCTCACACCTAGGAATCTCCTGCCACATGCCCGTAAGCTTAACACCTGTAGCAACGTAATGTATTTGGCACAAAAGCTCGTACAGGATAACTTATATATCCTAACATCACTTTGTCGGGCTAAGACTCAATATCAAAACTCAAAAGAACAGGTGACTCCTCTGTTTCATCACTCACGCCACCCTGTCTGCGTCAATTATCACAAGACCACTTCTGGTTACCCTCACCGATTCCACTGCACCCAACTCTGTTTTCACCCACCCTGAAACCACAAATGGATCAGCCAAAAGGCAAGGGTCCACTTTTCTCAAAAACTTCACTCCTACTGTCACAGACTCATCTTTATCCTGAACCTCGGTGCAAGCCTCGGGCTCAGAGAACTTCACCACACCTACCACCTCCGACACTTCGTCCTCATTCACTTCCATTTCTCCTCCTGTCTTCAGCTCACTCTGCTTACACTTTCTACCATTCTTCCTTAGCAAACCATCTCCCTTTTTCCGCCATTTTTAACCGTCTCAAGCTCACCCTCTTCCTCTTCCTCCCTCTCTCTCTTAGACCTCCTCTGCCTCTCTTTTTCCCTCCATTCCTCCTCCGTATTCCAAATATACAGTGGGGAGAACAAGTATTTGATACACTGCCGATTTTGCAGGTTTTCCTACTTACAAAGCATGTAGAGGTCTGTAATTTCTATCATGGGTACACTTCAACTATGAGAGACGGAATCTAAAACAAAAATCCAGAAAATCACATTGTATGATTTTTAAGTAATTAATTTGCATTTTATTGCATGACATAAGTATTTGATACATCAGAAAAGCAGATCTTAATATTTGGTACAGAAACCTTTGTTTGCAATTACAGAGATCATACGTTTCCTGTAGTTCTTGACCAGGTTTGCACACACTGCAGCAGGGATTTTGGCCCACTCCTCCATACAGATCTTCTCCAGATCCTTCAGGTTTCGGGGCTGTCGCTGGGCAATACGGACTTTCAGCTCCCTCCAAAGATTTTCTATTGGGTTCAGGTCTGGAGACTGGCTAGGCCACTCCAGGACCTTGAGATGCTTCTTACGGCGCCACTCCTTAGTTGCCCTGGCTGTGTGTTTCGGGTCGTTGTCATGCTGGAAGACCCAGCCACGACCCATCTTCAATGCTCTTACTGAGGGAAGGAGGTTGTTGGCCAAGATCTCGCGATACATGGCCCCATCCATCCTCCCCTCAATACGGTGCAGTCATCCTGTACCCTTTGCAGAAAAGCATCCCCAAAGAATGATGTTTCCACCTCCATGCTTCACGGTTGGGATGGTGTTCTTGGGGTTGTACTCATCCTTCTTCTTCCTCCAAACACGGCGAGTGGAGTTTAGACCAAAAAGCTCTATTTTTGTCTCATCAGACCACATGACCTTCTCCCATTCCTCCTCTGGATCATCCAGATGGTCATTGGCAAACTTCAGACGGGCCTGGACATGCGCTGGCTTGAGCAAGTGGACCTTGCGTGCGCTGCAGGATTTGAATCCATGACGGTGTAGTGTGTTACTAATGGTTTTCTTTGAGACTGTGGTCCCAGCTCTCTTCAGGTCATTGACCAGGTCCTGCCGTGTAGTTCTGGGCTGATAACTCACCTTCCTCATGATCATTGATGCCCCACGAGGTGAGATCTTGCATGGAGCCCCAGACCGAGGGTGATTGACCGTCATCTTGAACTTCTTCCATTTTCTAATAATTGCGCCAACAGTTGTTGCCTTCTCACCAAGCTGCTTGCCTATTGTCCTGTAGCCCATCCCAGCCTGTTGCATGTCTACAATTTTATCCCTGATGTCCTTATACAGCTCTCTGGTCTTGGCCATTGTGGAGAGGTTGGAGTCTGTTTGATTGAGTGTGTGGACAGGTGTCTTTTATACAGGTAACGAGTTCAAACAGGTGCAGTTAATACAGGTAATGAGTGGAGAACAGGAGGGCTTCTTAAAGAAAAACTAACAGGTCTGTGAGAGCCGGAATTCTTACTGGTTGGTAGGTGATCAAATACTTATGTCATGCAATAAAATGCAAATTAATTACTTAAAAATCATACAATGTGATTTTCTGGATTTTTGTTTTAGATTCCGTCTCTCACAGTTGAAGTGTACCTATGATAAAAATTACAGACCTCTACATGCTTTGTAAGTAGGAAAACCTGCAAAATCGGCAGTGTATCAAATACTTGTTCTCCCCACTGTACATATCCTTATGATAATACTGCACTTCTCCTGACATACATCTTGTTCTTGCCTTCTCAAGGGACCCCATTTAACCGGCTGTCACAATCTCGTAAAATCAGCACGAACCCCTTGGAACGTCGCTCAACAGTGCATCCCACTTATAAAGCAGACGCTTCGTCTCTATGTTCTTCTTTGTCAGTAGCTACCGCAATGCTTTTCCAATTTTCCATCGTTCTTCTTGAGCTCACAGCCAGCTCTTGGCTCCATGTTTTTTGGAACTATGTTTCACGAACGGAAGATTTTCAAGTAAATATCTGCTCCTCACCTGATTGGATAACGGCAGCGGTGGCCGCGTGCAATTTGCATAAAGTAGAGCAGAGCTGAACTTCTTGTATCGCCCCGCTAGCAGGGTTTGCACCACTCACCTTTCCACAATCCCCTGTGCATTGCTTCTCATGCTCCCGTTGACAACGAATGTGGGCCGAACTTCGTCTGGGGAATTCAGAAGTGGCGGAAACCCAATGTCTGTGTATGTCAAGTTCATAGAATTCATAGAATTAGTGAATATCTTGTTCAGAGGTTGAATAAGAGCTATTTCTTTGACGTGACCGACCACTTCCGGAAGTCTGAAGCGCGCGACTTGGGAGTGATATTGCATTCTGTTTTGCTGCTGTTTTGGACGGGAACAATCTCCGGCTGGGTTTTTATTTGATAAATGAGACCATATCATCGTAATGTATGTTTTTTCAATATAGTTTAATCAGATTATTTGAATTTTTTTCGGGAGTTTTGCCGTGTTCCGTTCTCTGACTTTTTTTACGTTGGACAAATCCGTGCCAGTCGACCAGTGCCAATGCTAAGTGAGAAGGGAAAGTTGCCATCCTGACTCCAAACAACGACTCATCTGGACAAAGGACATCCTGATCAACATTCTGATGAAAGACCAGCCAAAGTAAGACCCAATTTATAATGTTATTTCATATATCTGTCGTGCATGTCAACTGGTCGCGGGCGCCCAAGTGTGTCTGGCTATTGTGGCTATGCTAACATAGCGCTACATTTTGTTTTCGCTGTAAAACATTTAATAAATCGGAAATATTGTCTGGAATCACAAGAATCCTGTCTTTCAATTGCTGCACAGTATGTATTTCTCAGATATGTTTTATGATGAGTAATTAGTTATTTGACGTTGGTGTCTGTAAATGTTATGGCTGCTTTCGGTGCAATTTCTGATTGTAGCTGAAATGTAATTTATGATTTATACCATAAATATGCACATTTTTCAAAAAAAACATATGCTATACAATAAATATTTTATCAGACTGTCATCTTATGAAGTTGTTTCTTGGTTAGTGGCTATATATATCTTTATTTGGTCGAATTAGTGATAGCTAGTGACGGAGTAAAAAACTGATGGAGTTAGAAAAGTGCTCTCTTTTGCTGACGTGGTTAGCTAATAGATTTACATATTTTGTCTTCCCTGTAAAACATTTAAAAAATCGGACATGTTGGCTTGATTCACAAGATGTCTACCTTTCATATGCTGTATTGGACTTGTTAATGTGTGAAAGTTAAATATTTTAACAAACTAGATTTTGAATTTCGCGCCTTGCACTTGAGCTGGATGTTGTCATAAGTGTACCTGTGTCGGGATTGCAGCCCAAACAAGTTTTAAGGGGCAGGGCAGTTTGTGATTGTTGTTGTTTTGGTAATCAGCGGCTGTATTGGAGGGGGAGTGGTTTCTCTTCTCCTAGGTAATTAGTACTGGGAGGTGTGAGCTTCACCTTTGCAAGGCAATTAGCAATTAGTGTTAGTACTTCAGTTTCCCCGGTTTTCTCAGTGGCAGCCGTAAGTGGCGGTCTCGTGGCAAAAATAAAACCGTCGCCGAAACAAAGACGGTTCCACCGAGTTCTTCTATAAAGTTATTTGAGGAAGGAAAGAGAGGAAGGCTCCACACCATTCTCTCGCTTAAGTAGCTTACCTAATTATTTTTAGATCTCATTTTGCTCTTTTGTAACTTTGGCAACTATGTGTATGTTTTCTATACCTGTTCGCTCCTCTCCCTGTAGGCTTTACAGACGCTCCCCACCCCTTGGCTGCAACCCTCCTAATTTAGCGTACCCTGCGCGCTCACACCCATGTGAAATTCCTGGTCTCTGGCAGCCGGGAACTGCCGATCTGCGGTAAAGAACGCAGAGTTCATCTCAGCCTATGCTGCCCTTCAGTCCCTTGACTTTTTGGCCCTGACGGAGACATGGATCACCCCAGAGAACACTGCTACTCCAGCTGCTCCCTCTTCATCTGACTCTTAGCGAAGATGTCAGGTGCTGAAATCTTTGATCCGACTTTCACGGGCTCCAACAGCTGCCAAGCCACATTACCTGTCCGTGATGCTGATATATCTATGCGTCCTTGGGGACACACTTTGTGATGGCATTTGTGTACCTTCGGTTTATCCCAATGAAGTTGCAACACTCATGGCACTGATGGCCAAACATTTGTTGTAGGAAAGGTATGCAGCTCGCTTGAGCACACGCACGCTTGCATGAACGCCATAAATTATCAGCTCCCCTATGCATCGACCAAGCTACCCCTTTGCTCCTCCAGTGAAAACCTCCTAGCACCGCCACCGAGTCTAGTATTACCAGCATGATATTATTTTGGCTATAAAATATGAAACGAATGACTTATAACACATTTCCACAGTCACCCTTACAACCTCTTCCTCATTAACGAGTAGAATATGTTTGGCAACAGTCTTTCCCACTGAGAACCATTATCTCTGCCATGGCTTTGAAGTTCTTTCTCCTCTTTCTTTTGCTTCCTTTTTTAATTATCAGCCCTTTCTGACTCGCCCTCAGCCAAACTGATCTGAAAACAACAACTGCTTTGGTCTTTATTGCATCACATCGCTGCTGAAGGGAATATGTTAATGTGTGAAAGAAGAAAAATTAAAGGTTTCTCAGAGGAAAATAGATTTTCAACTCTCTTGCTGGTGGGAGTAATCCATCACGTAGTAATAGCACCGGGGTGTCTGTTTGGTAAATGGTGCAATAAGGACTGATGGAATGAACTCCTGATTGGCCTGGCTGAGGCGAAGGCCGACGTATAAATACGACACATTCATCCGTAAGTGCCAGCCAGCCTGACAAATGAACGGCTGCTTTCTGACATGAACAAAAACAATGTTTAGTTTTAGCTTTGCATTGCTCAATATATTAAAGACCCTTTCCAGGAAGGGGATATCAAATTCTCACATTTACAAAGTGATGGATAGGGATGTCAAGCCATGAAACGATTTTAAAAAGTTGTACATGTTTTTAATGAACACAACTCAAGTCTCTTTATCTCTGTCTCTGTGAATACATGTAGACACAGGGTCTACATGTATTCTGCTTCACGGAGAAACAAGTTTTCTATGGTTAAACACAGTGTTTGAAAAAGACTTCAACATAGCATAGTACTACTGTCACCATTACAGAACAATTACATTTTGTTAGTGCTGTTGCTGGTCTCTGCCAATTTGTAACACTACACAGAGACATCTCAGGCGAAACCATTAGACAAACACATACAGTACGTCTGCAGTATGTCGCCCGTATGTCATTACTGTATCATGGGAGTCATTAAGAATATATGTTTGAAATAACTAAATACAGAGGCAAGAAAAAGTATGTGAAGCCTTTGGAATTACCTGGATTTCTGCATAAATTGGTCATCAAATTTGATCTGATCTTCATCTAAGTCACAACAATAGACAAGAATAACACACAAATAACACAAAAATTGTTGTATTCAATATAGACAATAAAAATACATAATTAAAACATTTACATTTAGGTTGGAAAAAGTATGTAAACCCCTAGGCTAATGACTTCTCCGAAAGCTAATTGGAGTCAGGGGTCAGCTAACTTGGAGTCCAGTCAATGAGACGAGATTGGAGATGTTGGTTAGAGCTGCCTTGCCCTATAAAAACGCTCACAAAATTTGAATTTCCCATTCACAAGAAGCATTGCCTGATGTGAACCAGAGAGATCTCAGAAGACCTAAGATTAAGAATTGTTGACTTGCATAAAGCTGGAAAGGGTTACAAAAGTATCTCTAAAAGCCTTGATGTTCATCACTCCACGGTAAGACAAATTGTCTGTAAACGCAGAAAGTTCAGCACTGTTGCTACTCTCCCTAGGAGTGGCCGTCCTGCAAAGATGACTGCAAGAGCACAGCGCAGAATGCTCAATGAGGTTAAGAAGAATCCTAGCGTGTCAGCTAAAGACTTATAGAAATCTCTGAAACATGCTAACGTCTCTGTTGACGAGTCTATGATACGTAAAACACTAAACAAGAATGGTGTTCATGGGAGGACACCACAGAAGAATCCACTGCTGTCCAAAAAAAGTTTGCAAAATATTCTGTGGACAGATGAAACTACAGTTGAGTTGTTTGGAAGGAACACGCAAACTATGTGTGGAGAAAAAAAGCCACAGCACACCAACATCAAAACTTCATCCCAACTGTAAAGTATGGTGGAGGGAACATCATTGTTTGGGGCTGCTTTGCTGCCTCAGGGCCTGGACAGCTTGCTATCATCGATGGAATAATGAAGTCCCGAGTTTATCAAGACATTTTGCAGGAGAATGTTAGGCTATCCTGTCCCCCAATTGAAGCTCAACAGAAGTTGGGTAATGCAACAGGACAATGACCCAAAACACAGAAGTAAATCAACAACAGAATGGCTTCAACAGAAGAAAATGCCTTCTGGAGTGGCACAGTCAGAGTCCTGACCTCAACCCGATTGAGATGCTGTGGCAAGACCTCAAGAGAGCAGTTCACACCAGACATCCCAAGAATATTGCTGAACTGAAACAGTTTTGTAAAGGTCAAGGTGCAGGTCTGATCCACAACTACTGAAAACGTTTGGTTGAGGTTATTGCTGCCAAAGGAGGGTCAACCAGTTATTAAATTCAAGGGTTCACCCTGCACTGTGAATGTTTACACGGTGTGTTCATTAAAGACATGACATGTAATTGTTTGTGTGTTATTATTTTAAGCAGACTGTGTTTGTCTGTTGTTGTGACCTAGATGAAGTTCAGATCACATTTTATGACCAATTCATGCAGAAACCCAGGTATTTCCAAAGGGTTCACATACTTTTTCTTGCAACTGTATGTTTCATGATGTGAAGCTGCTTAGGGAATATGTGAGTGATGAGGTCTGGCGCTGTCACCTACAGAGTACTCTCTCTCTCTCTCTCTCTCTCTCTCTCTCTCTCTCTCTCTCTCTCTCTCTCTCTCTCTCTCTCTCTCTCTCTCTCTCTCTCTCTCTCTCTCTCTCTCTCTCTCTCTCTCTCTCTCTCTCTCTCTCTCTCTCTCTCTCTCTCTCTCTCTCTCTCTCTCTCTCTCTCTCTCTCTCTCTCTCTCTCTCTCTCTCTCTCTCTCTCTCTCTCTCTCTCTCTCTCTCTCTCTCTCTCTCTCAGCATTGAGTGTCACTACCCAACACCACTAAACAGCCTCTCTGGTTCCTCTCATCCCTACAGAGACAATTTGTACAGCTGGGGAGAGTTTAGACTGGCCCTGAATCAGCCAACATCTCCTGGACTCATTATAACAGAGAAGTGTTTCAGGCAACAATTTGCATGCTGCTTTATCTGCACTATGTCAAGAGATACTCTACGACTGTAGTGGTTTATCTGCACTATGTGAAGAGATACTCTACGACTGTAGTGGCTGCTACTTTAGATGTAAGTACTCACACGCACGTGTCACTCGCAGGCATGCTGCACAACACACACACACACACTCAACAACATACTCAAACACACAGTGGCGACCCGTCATTTAGGGCAATTAAATAAGGCCTATTTTGCATGTAATTCTGGCATTAATTCCTGTCACATGTCAGTTTAGCAAACAATGTAAAAAATAAATGATTCCTTGAATTAATAAAGCAGCATACAAAACTGGTCTATTTCTTTGAGTAAGGCAGCTCCAAAATGCAGCTGTTTCAGTGTTTTAGCTCAGTGCTTTCTGTGGTGGAGGGGCAGCCAGCGAAAGCAGTTAGTTAATCTTCTCTGGTTGCGCCGTGATTGACTCTGTTCTGTCACTCATGGGGACACTACTTTACCGCAGAATCTATGAGAGAGCTAGGTATACCATAGATTTACAGCCCATCCATGAAGGCTCAAGGTCATTGGCCACAGATAAAATGACTTCAAATCACATTATATCTACCGTAGCTTTGATTGGACTGATCATGTCAACGTCATATTTTCAATTTCTTAGCTAGCAAGCCAGCTAGCTAGATAAGCAGTCGTCATCATGAATCATGTCGGTAGTCTACTGGCAAATCCTTTTAAACCCTTGTCATATGAAGATAAATTAGAGATAAAACGTCTTGGTGCTCATTCGCCATTGGACATAAACAAGTCCGAAATCGCAAATTCAACAATGAGTGGTTTGGAAGGAATCGGTGGCTAACCGTGAGTGTCGCCAAGCAATCCCTATTTTGCTTCGCCTGCCTGCTATTTGGTGGAGAGGGTGTGTGGTCCAAATCTGGGTTTAAGGATTTGAAAACATCTGTCTGTAAGGATCTCAAAACAGGAGAATTGTGCTGTTAAAATCGGATTACTGGGAAAATCAAACATGGTGGCTTAGCTAGACATGGCAAATAGACGAGCCATCGACCATCACGACCAAAAGATGGAGAAGAATAGGCATGTTCTTGCCAGAATTATAGCATGCATTAAATTGTGTGGCTGAACGAATAGCTAGGCATATAAACTATGTCCGTCTCAGCTCGCTCATGTCTTCATGGAAATTACAGGCATGTTCTTCAGCTTGCCTCTTATCCTCTCGGCTTGCCTCTTATCCTCTCGGCTTGCCTCTTATCCTCTCGGCTTGCCTCTTATCCTCTCATCATTCCCTTATGCCATAGCTTGTAGGCTACATCTTCGTTATTACATTGCTTATATAAGTCTATCTTATTAGTATCTTATTCATCATTTCAGGCAATGTTAGAGTTATTCATTTCACTGTTTTGCTTACTCTGTGTTTTTATAATTAGTGTTTGTGCTTTTCTCCACGGAGAGGGGATACTATATCATGTCGTTGGGTCTGTAACCATGTTTGTCAGTGACAGTCTCTTCCCATTCTAATATTTTTGTTCAACAAAAAGTTCATGTCATTTCAGTTCATATTGCAAGAGTTGTTTGGTTTGCGCAAAAAAAGCCATTTGTGCATCGATATATTGTCTATAAAAGTGGATCCTTGTGACTGTATTTTCCTTCCTTTTTAGACCGCATGAGAAAATAACGGTAGGCTAAGCGCTGAGCGCTGAGTCCGCCTCTCTCTCTCTCTCTGTGTGGCGACTTAAAGAAGAGTAAAGTTAAGGCCTCAACACCTTGCTGAATTCATCTGAACTAACGTCTATCTGAATTTCTGCCGCTGTCCATTTCAAAAGTGCTGAATGAATACGCCTACCCCGTCACAAGGAGTCCGTAAAAACAACAACATTTATTCAAGTAAGTCAGCCATATCAGCTATGGTTTGTAAATGAGTCTGAATGAACTGTTTCGCTGCCAGACAAGGCTCCGCTGACAGCCAGGTGTAGCGGTGGTAAGGATTCACTCCATGGTGCTGAAAGGAAAGCACCGCTGTCGGTACAGCTTTATGTAGGCCCTAACAGTTTGTAGGCACCGCTATAGTGCATTCGATGTATTGTTTAGCGTTGTGTTGTGGCTTCGCTGGCCTGCATAAAACGGAATGGTTGAGTTTTAGATTTACGTGCTAAAATCGCCACCGCTAACACAACAAGAATATGGTTGTTCTTCTGTTAGAATGACGGTCGTGTGGGAGGATGGGGGCAAATGTTCAAACATGATGCCTTTATTGTGATTCTGATTGACTACACAGTTTAAGTGATAAACTGTAAAACATGTAAAGGATGCAGTATGGGTGGACAGATGGAATGTGTGATGCTATTATTTCCAAGGACAGTTCACATAATCTCTCTCTGATTCTGTTAGGGGAAGAAAGGCAGATACTGAGGCAAAGGAAGAGTATTCCCAGGGCAGGGGAGAGATATCTCTCTCTCTCTTCTCCTCCACCTCACTCTTTTCTCCTCTCCTGGAAGAAATGTACACACAACCCAAGGCTTCACACACACACACACACACACACACACACACACACACACACACACACACACACACACACACACACACACACACACACACACACACACACACACACACACACACACACACACACACACACACACACACACACACACACACACACAGTCAGTCCCTGAGGAGTGTGTGGTTAGACACCGGGTCCTCTGGTGAGGGTGTCTGTTAATTATCTACTGCAGGGTGGTCACATGACCAGACAGCCTCTCTCTTTCTCTCCCCCACAGATGGGTCTCCTCTGAGCTGCTTACGTTACACACAAAACACATTGAGAAACAGGCAGACACACTGGGAAACACACACACACACACACACACACACACACACACACACACACACACACACAGAGAGAGAAAACCACAGGCACATAGAGAAGTGGGGGGCACATACAGTACACAGCTATAAGCACACACTCAAAGACATACACAACTTATACACACTTATACTCACTCATATTCTCATACACATCAACTGATTGCACACAAACACACACAGAAATACACAAACAAAATCCCCACCCACCCGCCCACACACCCACATTTAACCATGACACAGAGAGTATTAGAAGTTCAGCAGGACCTCCCGAGGGTTGCTCCACTGTAGTTGGTGTATTTTAGGAAGAGCCCTGTGGCTTCAGATGCCACTCATTACGTCCAAACACAAAGGTTGTGCCGAAGCTGCTGAGTGCTGTAATTCTATTCCTGCCGTAGAGGCAAATTCCCCGATGTCCTTTCACTCCTCTGTTCCTCCCCAGACCTCTCTACTCCTTGCACTGGTTTTCTCTGTCTCTCTCTCTGTCTCTCTTTCTGTCTCTCTTTCTGTCTCTGTCTCACTCTCTCTCTGACTATCTGTCTCTGTCGCTCTGTCTCTCTCTCTCTCACTCTCTGACTTTCTCTGTCACTGTCTCTCTCTGTCTCTCTTTCTGTCTCTGTCTCACTCTCTCTCTGACTCTCTCTCTCTGTCGCTCTGTCTCTCTGTCTCTCTCTCGCTGTCTCTCTTTCTGTCTCTGTCTCTCTCTCTCTCCCTCCTGGTCTACCACCTTTGGTCTGTCAATTAAAAATACAAAAATATGAAAAGAGAGTGGAATTCAACTGTCAACGCAGCAACAACAACAACAAACAAAGTCACAGTGAGAGGTCAAGAAGAAAACCAAAATGGAGGGAGAACATGCTTTGGCTTGACGGGGATCAATTTAGGGTGAGTTTCATTCGACTGAAGCCAAAAGCGAGTGCTTAAACAAAGAGGCCAAACCAATGCATTTCCCTCTGCACTTCATGATATGTATTGGGTTGGGTATTTAGGGAGGAGAGGAAAGGTAGTGTGTGCTAGATGTTAAAGGATTCTCTGTGTGTTCATGGTCACGGAGGGGGTTCAGTGAGAGGACGTCCAACAGGAAGCTAGTGAGTCTGGGAGGGAGTAGTTCACCCCACTCTGGCCCCACTGGCTCTTCAAAGGGCTGGATGCTGCCTAGGCTTCTTTAACGACACGCGCGCGCACGGACACGGACACACACACACACACACAGGTCATTTTCCTGTACATCTCTTATCACCGCTGCTTGGCTAAGTACACATTTGGCCCTGTTCTCTCCAACCTATCTGTTTTATTAGCATTAAAAACACTCTCCTAGAATTCCTCACCGCAGCCACAAATAATATCTGAAAGCCTTGACAGACTCAAGCTGCTGCTACATTCCCATAAAAAGAGTAGATCGGCCGCGGACCGTGTCCTCGCACACGCACACACACACACACACACACACACACACACACACACACACACACACACACACACACACACACACACACACACACACACACACACACACACACACACACACACACACACGCTCAGAAAAACGGTATTCGTTTTCTCTTTGGGGTAAAACATGAGAGTAGTTTAGGACACTGGAAGAACTCGCCGAAGGTAAACATTGAAAGAGCAGTTGGTTGTACAGTACAGTTGACTGAAGATGATGTTCTGTGGAAGAGAGAGAGATTCAAGGCACTATACCAGTTTGGACATTTCTGTTTTTTTTGGGGGGGGGGGGTTTTCTCCAATCACTCTGGATAATTCTCTCACAGCATGGCTGGTTGGAAACAGAGGAAACCTTATTTTTGAACTCCTCTCTATCCTTCTCTCTCTCTCATTCTCTCTGCCCCTTTCTCTCCCTCCTCTATAGGCCATATATGTTGGGTTAAGAACACCACTAATCCTCTGTTTCACCCTGTCTGTTCTTTTCCCAGACCCCCAGCCAAACACACAGTGACCACACAAACCTCTGCTTTCATGCTAACAGTCCTGGGACTATAACCACAGATAGCACTGGGCCACTTTTCCACTCTCGTTTCAGGAGGAATAAGAGATTCCCATGAATCGCAACCCAAGCGCTGCATGTTGAAATGGACAGTTTGTCCGTCCAAAAGGATCAGATGTGTACGTCAGAGGTTACCACCCCTGACGTGTCACCTCCCTTCAAGGTCCTGCAGTCTGTTGAGAAAGAATGAGAGCGGAAACGATCGAGAAATCGAAAGAGCGAGAAAGAGCGACGGGGATAGTGTCGGCGATAGCCGGCCACGAATTTATAATCACGCAGGCTTATCCAGCTGGATTAGTTTCTAATCAATCTAGGCAGTGGTCCATCCTGCCTGACATGGTAATCCTATGGAAGGAAGGAGCTGTCTCTCCCTCCCTCCCTCCCTCCCTCCCTCCCTCCCTCCCTCCCTCTGTTTTTCTCTCCCTGTCTGACAGCGTATTCTCCTCATATTAATATGCAGCTGGGCTGCCTGCATCATACTGAAATGTAAAAGTCAGACAGCTTTAGCGTGAGGACACGTGGCCCTCCTCAGAGCTTCACATTCAATCCCACTCAGCAGCTTTGATTAGGACAAACACGCTGCCTGGTGCAAACTGCAACGCTAAAGTCACAGCATCAGCTAAAGCTCCAGGTATACTGTAGATAGTACGACTGCAGACACAGCCATGTGATATGAGACATGTCACAATGATTAGGTGTGTGAAACCTAAGGTGTATATAAATCTAGGATTTCACTGAGGGTAGATCTGATACGTAGGGTTGTTTTCCTGTGTAAATAAGCGCTAATCATTAGTAGTTTCCTGTTTCAAATTTGTTACGGGAAACGTATACAATTCCAAAAATGACCTCCTGTGACATACAGTATATATATGTAACACATGTAAGCCCTTTACTATTGCCTTTGCAATCTTTTTTTCAGAGGTGGGAGAGAGGGAAAGAGAATTATTCATTTTTTTGCCCGCGCTGGAGACATCTATATCGTTCTACTAATACAGGACTAGTGAAAGCCCAGCGAACTACTTTTCAAATACTAAACGTATTTGAGTGTTTACCAGCATTTGTAACTTGAGTCTGATAATTATTCGTACAAAACAGTTAATCTGATAATACTTGTGGAATATAAAAATACTTGCTTGATATGTTTTCCAGTTGATTGAAATAAAAGTGAAACAGTCTATTCATTCATTTTCAGTAGACTCTCTTATGGAGAGTCCCTTATAGTAGTGAGGGCACACATTTTCTTACTTGTCCCCCATGGGAATCAAACCCACAACCCTGCAGTTGTAAGCACCATGCTCTACCAACTGAGCTACATGGGACCTTGGTACAAACCCAGACGAGCAGCCTAAAATACAGTAAGGTAAATTTACATGAAGCGGTTTTATAAGGACGCTAAATTAATACTGCACATCAAGTGGTTGTTTTCCATGTGATTTGATGTAAATGTTTGAGGACAGGGTTTTGTTCTTTCTGGTTACCATTAGAATGACAATCACAGAGAAAGGGGCTCTTACAATTCCAACTACTGAATCCTGTAAATACCGTTCTTAATTATACAACTCACTGAAAAAAAAATGAAAAAATGATGTCTATATCGGTCTGCTAATACTAGTAAATGCTCACTTTTCAAGGGATGCTGCTGCATCCTCAGCACCACTACTTCCCCGACTATAAGTGAAATACAGTGAGCTCCAAAAGTATTGGGACAGTGACACAGATTGGTTGTTTTTTTTGCTCTGTACAAAACAGTTAATCTGATAATACTTGTGGAATATTAAAAAACTTGCTTGATATATACTTTCCAGGTTGTTGAAATACTTATTTCTATGTGAAAACTGAAATGGTCTATTCATTCCTTTTCCATTCTAGTAGATGCTCTTATCCAGAGCAACTTACAGTACTGAGTGCATAGATTTTCGTACTGGTCCCCCGTGGGAATCAAACCCACAACCCTGGCATCGCAAGCGTCACGCTCTACCAACTGAGCCTCATCATCACACACCGCTTGATGTCTCGATGTACTCAATTACTCTATTGTGCATTGTTTTCATCATGGTGATGGTAAATCTACAGGTAAAAATAAAACATGACCAGCCTATGTACAATACAATAATATACATGTATATTAAGTGGTTTGTAAAGTGGTTGTTTTCCATGTTATTTGATCAAGAAAAATATTTAATTTGATGTGGATGTTTATAATATATTTTCCAAAAAATAATAAAATAATCATATTTTTTTAATTCAGATTTTTCAGGGGGTGCTGCAGCACCCTCAGCACCCTACTTCCTGTGGCTACACACACACACACACACACACACACACACACACACACACACACACACACACACACACACACACACACACACACACACACACACACACACACACACACACACACACACACACACACACACACACACACACACTCTGTATTGAAGGCTGACTGAAGCCCTTATTTATGATGCTGCTGATCAGTGTGTTGGTTTTGGACATATACACAGTCCTCTCTATCTCCCTGCATCTCTGCTCTATTCTGTTCTACATTACACAGCTCTGCCTTTGAAGGTTCTGCCCCGATGAACACATCTCAGGAAGAGAGGGAGAAGGGGAGAGAGAGAGATCAAGAAAGAGATCAAGAGAGAGATGGAGAGAGAGAGAGAGATAGAGCGAGAGAGATGGAGAGAGCTATAAAACGAAAGAGAGAGAAAGAGGGAGAGAGAGGGGGAGTGATAGTCTAGAAAAGGAATGTGGAGGTTCAGAATTAGAAGGAAAAAGGGAGACACAAAGCGCATTTAAGACCAAAATAACCTCCTGTTAAAGCAGTGAAGAGAAAGTGCCTCATTGAAGAACACCATTTCTCACAACCCATTTACTGCCCATCTGTTAACGTTAGTGTTAGTGTGAGGCCCGCTTGGTGAGGCATTCCCGGTCGATGATTACAGCTCAAACCTTTAAATCCACTGCAGCAGAATCACAGACAAGGCTGGCTGATAAAATGATACGACTCCGGGAGATACATTTTCTCTAGGTACCTGTTTACGATACACAACTGGACGGCCATGACGGCGCATTAGTCACAGTCGAAAACAACGAATAAAAATCTAACTATAGCCTCCCATTGTGGCAATTCAAGCTGTGAGGATTGGCAACAACACCTCCTCCACACTGACCCTTAACACAGGGGACCCCAAGGGGGGTGTGCTCCCTGTTCACCCACAGCTGCGTGGCCACAGGACGACCCCAACTCCATCGTCAACCTTGATGACGACACCACATTTGTAGGCCTGATAACCAACAACGACGAGTCAGCCCGTAGGGAGGAGGTAAGTTAACTGCAGTAAAGGCTTCAGTGAAACTGACAACGATGTGTCATCACTCCAGATGTAGAAGTCAAAGGAACCAAACTGGCACATTGAGACAATAACCAGTAGCCATCTGCTCCACTGTTCAGCCGGTTGTTGTGCGTTTTATATTCGCTGACGGTCCAGCGCAATATGATTTGGACATAATCTGTCCTTTTGGCCGACAGCCAGACTGATCATCCATAGAGAGTGAAAGACTGAAGAGGTGTATAGCCGGCCAGCCACAGTAGACAATGCAGCGGGTTGCTAAATCATCTGTAACACCAACAACAACAACTGAGCATTAGTGACCACTTTCATATCTGTGCCACAACACAATGCTGTACTGCTGGGAGTGTGGATCAGGTTATCCAACCCTCAGGATAGATAGGTTTAGGGTCAAATGGTACAGGGCTCAGGTATGGTTGGGAATAATGATAATAAACAGAGGTGTAAATAGGTTTTGATGTGATAGAACATCTATAGGACCCATAACTGACCTCTGACCCCTCGAAACAGCCAATAGCAGGGCTGGGTTACCATGGGGCATCAGTGTGAGGAAGCGTTTTCATTATCAATTACATTTCACTCTCTATCTTTCTCTCTGCAAACTGACCTCTGTCAATCCCACCATATTCCCAGATGCAATTTTCCTCTCTCTCTCTCCCCCCCTCTCTCTCTCCCCTCTCTCTCTCCCCTCTCCCCCCCCTCCCTCTCTCCTCCCTCTCTCCCCTCCCTCTCTCTCTCCCCTCCTTCTCTCTCTCCCCTCCCTCTCTCTCTCCCCTCCCTCTCTCTCTCTCTCTCCCCTCCCTCTCTCTCTCTCTCTCTCTCTCCCCTCCCTCTCTCTCTCTCTCCCCTCCCTCTCTCTCTCTCTCTCTCCCCTCCCTCTCTCTCTCTCTCTCTCTCTCCCCTCCCTATACATACATATATCTCTTTCTTTCCCTCTGTCCCGCCCTCTTTCTCTGAGATTTCATATTTGCTGCGTATGATCCTATCTACCAGTAGCCCCTCCCACCTCTTCCCTCTATCGCTGTATCTGGGGAGAACGGAGACAGAGCAACACACACCAATGTTTGGATGAATAAATAGCTACATGAAAACGCCACTCCATGGAGCTTATTATAAATACAATGATGTCTATTGTGCTCATAAAGAAACTATGCATACCTATATTGTGTATGTGGTCTCCCTCTCCCTCTGCAACGGATATGAAATAAGGAAAGCACAAATTTGCTCCATTGAATGTTCACTCACAATTTGAACAGCTTGAAGTGGTCGAAACAGAGCTCTTAAAATGATTCACACACGCACGCATACACACACACACACACACACACACTTAACGGCTTGCGGGAGAGAGAAATGTTCGAGACAGGGAGAGTGCAGGCTTCAATAAATAGACGTAAGTGCAGGGCATACACACTCTCTGACTAATGCACACACACACACACACACACAAACCAGCCAGTCCCGTGGAGCTGAGGTGCGGCAGCAGTACAGGTGTACACACTCGCGCGCACACACACATCGACCAGTCATACTCGCAGGTCATAATGTCTCTCCCGTCCACACCACACCGTGCAGCAGTTGATTTAGCCATGCAGCAGTGTAGTTACTCAGGCAGGTGACTGTGGTATGATGCGGAAGTCTTGCTTAAGCTATTAAACACCCGTACTGCTGTTGTATGTGTTTGGAACACCTATGTATGAATGATGTTCATTGACTACAGTCCAGCGTTCAACACTATTGATTCCCCCCAAGTCCGTCACCAAGCTCAGAGCCCTGGGTCTGTACACTACCCTCTGCAACTGGATCCTGGACTTCCTGATGGACAGACCGCAGGCTGTGAGGATTGGCAACAACACCACTACACTGACTCGTAACACAGGGGCCTCTCAGGTGTGTTTCTCAGCCCTCTTCTGTACTCCCTGTTGACCCGTGATTGAGTGGCTTTGCAACTCCATCATCAAGTTTGTTCCCTCCCTTACCGTGGGGCAGACGGTATCAGAGCATGAGGTCTGATACTAACAGGCTCTACAAGCCTGAGTGGTCAACACTTGAATGGGACTGACCACCTGCACTGACTCTTCACACCTTAGCACACATGCACTCACTCGCGCACACGCACGCTCACGCGCATGCGCACACGCACACACACACACCAACTAGATGGCGCCGATAGACACGTTCACTGTGTTTCCAGCTCCTAGCCAACTTTGCAGTATTTTATTTGTGTGTGTGTGTGTTATTTATGACATTATTTGGCCAGAACGATCCTTGTATTATGACGTACAGACAAAAATTACTTTTGGACATTAGATCTGTGGTCACTCACCAGACATTTCAGCAGAAATTTGACTTCCCTGACCTGGATCCTTTGTTTGAGCTTCACAAGAAATCTCTATTCAAACAGGGGGATGCACCAACATGCCAACGCCGGAGAAGAAGAAGAAGTGGGGCCCTAGTCAGACTCAGGTGGCGTGCATACCATCCACTGCTTCCATGTACATTACATTCAGTCCCCAGAGAATAAAGTAGATGAGCTCAGGGCAAGGATCACCTTACAGAGAGACATCAGCAACTGTAACATACTCTGTTTTACGGAGTCATGTCTCTCTCTGGATATATTGTCCCCATCCATTCAGCCAGCAGGGTTCTCCCTCCATCAGGCGGACAGGAAGAAAGAAATCTTTACAACTCATGGCTCTCTTGATCTGGAATACCTCACCATCAAATACCGACCTCAAACCTCCGGAGATAATTTTCTTCGGTCATAGTCACTGCCGTGTATACATTCCCCCCCAAGCCGACAAAGCGGCGGCTCTCAAGGAACTACACTGGACTATGTCCAAACTGGAAACCGCATATCCTGAGGCCACATTTATTGTAGCGGGGGAACACTAATGAAATTCTATCAACACATCTCCTGTGCTACACGCACATCACAAACTCTGGATCATTGTTACTCCCCCTTCCGGGACGGCTACAAGGCCATACCCCACCCTCCCTTCTGCAAATCAGATCACACCTCAATCATGCTCCTCCCCACTTATAGGCAGACACTTAAACAGGAAGTACCCGTGGTAAGGACTGTTCAATGTTGGTCTAACCCATCGGAATCTATGCTTCAAGATTGTTTTGATCACACGAACTGGGGAATGTTCCGGGTTGTCTCTGAGAATTGTATCGACCTATACACAGACTTGGTGACTGGGTTCATCAGGAAGTGCATAGAGGATGTTGTTCCCACTCTGTCGATTAGAACTTATCCAAACCAAAAACTGGGGACAGATGGCAACATTTGCGCAAAACTGAAAGCACGAATTTAACCATAGCAAGGTGACTGGGAACATGGACGTGTAAAAAAAGACCAGCTTTGACCTCCGTGGGGAAATCAAATAGACAAAATGACAGTACAGGGACAAAGTGGAGTCACAATTCAATGGCTCAGACATAAGATGTATGTGGCAGGGACAATCACGTATTATAAAGGGATAGTGAACCAAGTCATGGACACCGACTGCTCGCTCCCGGATAAGCTAAACACCTTCTTTTCCCGCTTCGAGGAAATCAACATCCAGTCGCTGACGCAGGCCCCCAGCTCATGAGGACTGTGTGCTCTCGTTCTACGTGGCCAACATGAGTTAGTCATTTAAGCATGTTAACCCTCGCAAAGCTGCCGGCCGAGACGGCATCCCAAGTCACATTCTCAGAGCATGTGCAGACCAGCTGGCTAGAGTGTTTACAGATATACATGTATTCAATCTCTCCATATCCCAGTCTGTTGTCCCCACTTGCTTCAAGATGTCCACCATTGTTCCTGTACCCAAGAAAGCGAAGATAACTGAACTAAAAGACTATCGCCCCGTAGCACTCACTTCTGTCATCATGATGTGATTTGAGAGGCTATTTAAAGACCATATCACCTCCACCTTACCCAACAACCTAGGGAATTTGCATACCACCCCAACAAATCCACGGATGACTCAATCACCATTGCTCTGCACACTGCCCTCTCCAACCTGGACAAGAGAAATACCTATGTAAGAATGCTGTTCACCGACTGCAGCTCAGCCTTCAACACCATTGTTCTCTTCAAGCTCATCACTAATCTCAGGGCCCTGGTTCCGAACCCCTCCATGTGCAACTGGGTCCTGGACTTCCTGACGGGCCGATCCGAAGTGGTGAAAGTAGGCAACAACACCCCCTCCACGCTGATCCTCAACACGTGGGCCCCACAGGGGTGCGTGCTCAGCCCCCTCCTGTACTCTCTGTTCACCCATGACTGGGTGGCCACGCATGTCTCCAACTGGAGTTGCTCATCCCTGGTCTATACACTGTGTATATACAGTACCAGTCAAAAGTTTAGACACACCTACTCATTCCAGGGTTTTTCCTATTTTTTTAAACTATTTTCTACATTGTAGAATAATAGTGAAGACATCACCTAATAACACCTATGGAATCATGTGGTAACCAAAAAAGTGTTATATTTGAGATTCTTCAAAGTAGCCACCCTTTGCCTTGATGACAACTTTGCACACTCTTGGCATTCTCTCAACCAGCTTCATGAGGAATGATATTCCAACAGTATTGAAGGAGTTCCCACATATGCTGAACACTTGTTGGCTGCTTTTTCTTCACTTTACAGTCCAACTCATCCCAAACCATCTCAATTGGGTTGAGGCCGGGTGATTGTGGAGGCCAGGTCATTCTGATATTTCTCGTTCTGATATTTCATAATTTTTTTTATTTTTATTTGTGCGTATTGTATTTCTAGGTCTTATTACTGCACTGTTGGAGCTAGAAACACAAGCATTTCGTTGCAGCTGCAATAACATCTGCAAATCTGTGTACGCCACCAATAAACTTCGATGTAATTTGACGCACACACACAAACACACACACACATATACATCCATGCTACACACACATTACAATTCCTGCTACCAGACTCTTATTTACTATTGCTAATACTGCACAATTTGCCCCCAATCCCCCTTTTTCTGATACATGTGTACATTTTGGACTATAAATTGAGCCTTTCTGTATTATACTTATGCTAAAACGTTTATTCTATTCTACTGAGCCATTTACTTTAAGCTCATATTCTAATCTTTCTTATTTTTTATTGTTGTTGCATTGTTGAGAAGGAACCTGCAAGTAAACATTTAATTGTACAGTGTATACCATGTGTGTATGACTAATAACACTTTAAACTTGCGTGTGTGGTCTAGTCTGGTCTACTCCCAACTGGACTCACTCTCCTTTTTCCATGGCTGTCTGTGCCTGTGTGTACACTACATCACTACATACAGTACATAGTATACCCACTGATTTACTGGCTATCCTCCATGCCTGGGCCGGGCTGGCTTGCCTTCACACAGAGAGAGAGAGAGAGGACCTGATATATGGCAGCCAAACATGGCCCCATCTGTTGATCTACTGCCCAGCTTCAGCTTATCTACATTCTAGCAATCTGCTCCCTACAAACCATTTGCAGTGTCTTCGCAGAGTGGGAGAATTTGAAAGATGGAGCGACCTTAAATAGTTAAACACCACCGGTTTCTACCTTTCATCTTCTCCCTTCCCTCTCCCCCTCTTTCTCTGCTCAAGTCCTACTCTATCTCTCCTCTTCTCCGTCTCCTCTCACATCTCTCATCGGATTCTCAGAGGATTGGGGGGGGCGTATGTTTAGGCCCTCAGAACACAATTATCACCCAAGGCCACTGCAGAGGACGCATGAGAGAAAGGGCAATAAACTCAAGTTTCCTCTATAGTTGCGGATGGGAGAGATAAAACTTTTATTAGTTAGCAAGTCATCAGGTTAGAAATGCATGTGCACGGTTCTGTTGTCCTGAGAGAACAGCAGAAGTTGTGAAGTGGAGCATGTTATGTTTTACAGCTTTAATTACCCGAAGACATCAACACTATCACTCACTACAAGGACACTACAGGGGCCTCCACATACCCCTTTGACCTACTGCGATAGAGGAGAGGTGGAGGAGGGAAGGGAAGAGAGGGGGGGGGGGGGGGGGCAGTGAGACAGAGAGACAAAGGAGGAGAGACAGAGGAAGAAGGAGTGATACCCGGAAAGTGGAAAACAAGCATAGACCCAGCCAAACTACTCAAACATACTATTGTCCCAAAAAGCCACAGTGGTAAATATAGCCTCTTCTACTCTCTCACATAGCTGTGGTCGACAGTTTCCCATAGGGGTGCAACTTTCACTGGAGACGGGGACATGTCCCCCCCCACATTCTGAAATTGTATTTATGTCCCTCCCAGTTTTATCATTGTAATGTGATACAAAACATGGCAACAGTATGCTTTAAGACCATGCAGACACCTCCGAGCAGTCGGGTAGGCTGTTTAGAGTGTTTATGTGATTGGATTTAGGACCATGCGGACACCACAGAGCGGGCTGACAGGCTGTGTGAAGGCAACGCTTCTGGAAGGCTGGCTGGACCAGCACGGGAGAGTTGAGCATAGTTCAGTGTACGCGTTGCACTCTTTCACCGAGTTGTAAAAGGAACAGAAACTGGCTACTCTTTAGTTGACTGATGTAGTTGGCAAGGTAACTGTTGATTAACTTAACAGAAAAAAACTAGTGTTTATTCACAGTGGTGAGCTAGTATTGTAACTGACATGTAATGTTAGCTAATGTTTCATCCCCTCTCGACTGAGGTAAATTAATAAGCTATGCTAGTGAGTAGTTACCACAACCAGGTCAGCTCTAGCCTCTAGTTATCTGTCAGGTAGCGATATAAGGTGGCTATTGTTACTATCTAACAGCAGTTGTTTGTATGGACATGTTTTGTAGCCTTTGTTTTGTCACGTTTCAGAAGTAAATGAACTTGGCAAGCTTTCGCCAGTTGATGTACCGTTAGAGATAGAGAGCTGGACAAAAGTTGGCTTACATTAGCTATTATTTTTGCCTCAATCAAACTAGACCTTAATCAAACGATGAAACCATCGGCCAAACGATTGAAGATTGATATTCTGATGTTTTTTCAGTGCAATGTGAGTTTTATTAGTCAGCATGTCAATGTCACGTTATTGATCTGTCAGTTTCCCTAGCTAATTCCCTACTTTCACATACAGTAATGCAGTAATAAACAGTAATAAACAGCTCTAACGTTACAGGCTTCATTGTCATGGTGCACAGTAGAGGTGTGCCCCCTGCCCCGACTGATTTCTTCATTCCGCTCCCGCTCATATCTGCTGGTTTTCAATCCGACTCCCACCCGGTACCGCAAGAACTGGTCCCAAGAGATTCTCACATGGCCCTTACATTGTCTATATCAATCAATATGCTGAATGTAGTTTGAAGAGAGCAGTGTTGGAGAAACTTGCACTTTCTCTTGAGCTATTTTTATAGCCTCCCTTTTAGGAGTGGGAATATTTTCAGATGGAGAAATATGGTGACCAATATTTAGGCCTATTTCTAGGCAATGTAGTAAACTATAGTCTAATCATAGGCCTATTTAGGAAGTCCATTTCCTTTCAAAGATAAGTGTCCCGTGCTTCTCTACATAGGCTATAGCCTACTCTATTTAACTGAGACCACATGCACACCTGATCTCACAGGTATGGCTACTGAACTGGAAACAGCAAGAATTATGACAGTGACACTTGCTACGTTTTGCATAGTCCTATAGGATATAGCCTACCTTTTAGGAGGACGATTTGCAGGCAGAGACAACTAAATGGGTAATCAATACTTATTGAAAATGAAAAGGCACAACGCTCGCTCACCCTAGTAGCCTAACCTATGGTCACCCTAGTAGCCTAACCTATGGTCACCCTAGTAGCCTAACCTATGGTCACCCTAGTAGCCTAACCTATGGTCACCCTAGTAGCCTAACATATGTGCGTTTGTTGTGCCTTTTCCTTTTCAGTCATGAAAATAAATGATACATTTTTTAAATTGAAATTAGACTCAAGTTGGTTGAGCGCCCTCCACTTCTTTTCACTATCAATATTTATTTTCAGACACTGTAGTAAACTACAGTCTAATCATATTTAAGTTAATTTCATATTCATGTTAACTGCCAAGTGTAGGCAGCCTACTCTATTTCAGTGAGACAACACACACTAGGCACACTTGAACTCTCACGCCCATCTAGGAGAGGTAGGCTACTGAAGTTGAAGCAGCGAATTCTGAGTGTGTGAATAATGTGAACCAATGTGTGCTTTTAATACAATAGATAGGCTAACACACACAAAGCAGAAAGAGGACCGTTTCAAAATAATCTGTGGGACAACATTTGAATCCCAAATCGTCTGCCTGAATGCCTGCTCCCACATGCAGCATGAAAAATGGTGACCCCGCCGCAATGATCTGTCGGGACCTGCATCCCACGGGAATGCAGCTCTAGTGCAGTCAGTACACAACAATATGCTCATCATGTCTGAGCAGGATCCGATGGTGACATGGGTCCCAGCAGGGTCAAACAGTCAGGAAAGACCAGTCTCCGGAGCTCAGGTGAATTTTGCAGTATATTCAGTGAATGATACAAAGTGCCATCATGAATTGATGAGTAGACAGTAGCTACAGGACAGCAGCTTAAAGCTCCAGTCTGGGATCTGGGCATAATGGTAATTTCAATTATTGAACCAATGATTCTGTTCTTAGATAATATCATTGATAAATGTACACCAAGGTAATTCTTTGTCTTGCCTAATTTTAGGAGGGTCAGATGGTGACATGGGTCTCAGCAGAGTCAGGCAGCCAGGGAAGACCAGTCTGTGACGGAGGTGAGTTCTTGCAGTGCAACATATACCCTGGGAGTCGGAAAGCAAGTGCAGGTGGTGAGTTTAATAATAAACGGTACGTCGAACAATAGAACAAACACAAGTAGCATATAGACATGAAACACATAAACAATACTGACTGGGAAAGAACCTAAGGGAGTGACAGATATAGGGGAGGTAATAAGTGAGGTAATGGAGTCCAGGTGTGCCTGATATTGACGTGCAGGTGCACGTAATGATTGATACCAGGTGTGCGTAATGATGGATCCCAGGACCAGTGGTTAGTGTACCGGCGACGTCGACCGCTGGAGGGGAGGAATGGGAGTAGACATGACATGCAGATACAACACTTTATTCTCTCTGTCCAGCAAACACTGGACAAGCCATATGCTTTTTAAGGCAATCTGACAAACCTCCAATGTTAATTTCCAAACTGTATCAAGGGTTGATACACTCTTTTCCCGATGACACAAAACATGTAAAACAAAAATGTGACGAAGACCTAGGAGACGCTAATGATGATGATGAATGGATACAGATATGTTAGAATGCCCAGTCACGTTCATATAATCTCAGACATAAATTACTGCACTTTAAGACCATCCATAGAACGTACTATATGCCAGTGAAACTGAATACCATGCACTCAGAAATTGTATTATTCTGCTGGAGGTATAAAGCACAAAAGTGCTTTATATTTGAATATGTTATGGTCTTGTGAAGGCTGGCTGAATTCTGGCAAAGATTATGTTCTTTTATCTCAGCATGTCTACAGATTCTCCTCTCCCTGTTTTTGTTTGCTTTGAAATGTTGATACTGGAGACTGTTATGAGAATAAACTGTGTAACCTAGCATTTATAGTGGCTAAGAAATGTATTTCCATTAATTGGAAGGTTGGTTATCCTCCCACAATGTATGGACGAAATGTCAAGTTATGTACAGTACCACTAGATTTGTTTTAAGGTTAAGGGTATACTGTGTAACTTTCATAAGGTCTGGATGCCTTATATGGAATACTGTACGACAAAAGGAGTCTGTATTGAAAACATGCCCACGCCAGGGAAGATATAGGCAATCCCTAGCTGCTGGGCTGCTCAGTCCTGGCCATGGGGGTCTGTACTGTTGTCACTCTGGGCTTGGCCTAACACACCTGAAACCAATCCTGAATGTTTTACTAAGATCCTAAAGCTGAGTGGGGTCTGTTGGGTTTGGGGCTACAGGGCTGTGGACTCCTAGGGGCAAAAGGGGGTGACCCATTTATATTGTGTTCAAGTAAAAAGAGCTCTACAGTACTAGTAGGCCTATGGTATGATTAATATGGAGGGTGTACTGTTCCTGTGTGTTAATGTGTAGTTTTCATTCAACTTTTGTTTTCCAAACCTTTCCTTTGAGATTTAAACAAAAGATGGAAAGGAAGTTGTGTTGGGGAGAGAGTTGAGTTATTGACTAGACTGTTGGGGGTCGGGAGTGTAGGCGGCTCGGGTTGGCAACACAATATTGATTATTGAATTACCATGGACCTAGTTCCGTTTGATCAATCACTTATTAAACATATTTAATCATCTCTTACCTAGCTTAATGACTGTGGGCATTTTTGCTTACATTTTGTTGTTCTAGAAGGGCCATATTAGATTGTGTAGGAAAATGTGCTTTAGATGCCCCCTAGACAAGTTGTCTCCCTCTGCAAATAGCACTGCTGGGTGATTTAAAATGTACAATATGTAGAATTAATGAGAGTAGAAAGGTTCAGAACTTTTGTAATACATCACAGCACAGTTGAAAAATATGTGACAAATCAAAACTGGATGGTGTTCAGAGATAGATGGGAGGAGATGAGTGGAGCTGAAGGATGGGACTAAAAACTAACAAAAGACAACTATTGTCAAATATACTGTGTCCGTAAAGGGGAATATACAGTTGAAGTCGGAAGTTTATTACACTTAGGTTGGAGTCATTAAAACTAGTTTTTCAACCAGTCCACACATTTCTTGTTAACAAACTATAGTTTTGGCAAGTCTATTAGAACATCTACTTTGTGCATGACTAAGTAATTTTTCCAACAATTGTTTACAGACAGATTATTTCACTGTATCACAATTCCAGTGGGTCAGAAGTTTACATACACTAAGTTGACTGTGCCTTTAAACAGCTTGGAAAATTCCAGAAATGTATGTCATGGCTTCAGAAGCTTCTGTTAGGCTAATTGACATCATTTGAGTCAATTGGAGGTGTACCTGTGGATGTATTTCAAGGCCTACCTTCAAACTCAGTGCCTCTCTGCTTGACATCATGGGAAAATCAAAAGAAATCAGCCAAGACCTCAAAACCACAAGTCTGGTTCATCCTTGGGAGCAATTTCCAAACGCCTGAAGGTACCACGTTCATCTGTACAAACAATAGTACGCAAGTATAAACACCATGGGACCACGCAGCCATCATACCGCTCAGGAAGGAGACATGTTCTGTCTCCTAGAGATGAGGGCAAATCAATCCCAGAACAACAGCAAAGGACCTTGTGAAGATGCTGGAGGAAACAGGTACAAAAGTATCTATATCCACAGTAAAGCGAGTCCTATATCGACATAACCTGAAAGGCCGCTCAGCAAGCAAGAAACCACTGCTCCAAAACCACCATAAAAAAGCCAGACTACGGTTTGCAACTGCACATGGGGACAAAGATCGTACTTTTTCGAGAAATGTCCTCTGGTCTGACGAAACAAAAAAAATAACTGTTTGGCCATAATGACCATCTTTATGTTTGGAGGAAAAAGGGGGATGCTTGCAAGCCGAAGAACACCATCCCAACCGTGAAGCATGGGGGTGGCATCATCATGTTGTGGGGGTGCTTTGCTGCAGGAGGGACTGGTGCACTTCACAAAATAGATGGCATCCTGAGGTGGGGAAATTACGTTGATATATTGAAGCAACATCTCAAGACATCAGTCAGGAAGTTAAAGCTTGGTCGCAAATGGGTCTTCCAAATGGACAATGACCCCAAGCATACTTCCAAAGTTGTGGCTTAAGGACAACAAAGCCAAGGTATTGGAGTTACCATCACAAAGCCCTGACCTCAATCTTATAGAACATTTGTGGGCAGAACTGAAAAAGCATGTGCGAGCAAGGAGCCCTACAAACCTGACTCAGTTACACCAGTTCTGTCAGGAGGAATGGGCAAAAATTCACCCAACTTATTGTGAGAAGCATATGGAAGGCTACACGAAACGTTTGACCCAAGTTAAACAATTTAAAGGCAATGCTACCAAATGCTAATTGAGTATATGTAAACTTCTGACCCACTGGGAATGTGATGAAAGAAATAAAAGCTGAAATAAATCATTCTGTCACGATCGTCGTTAGGTGAAAGAGAGGACCAAGGCGCAGCGTGATATAAATACATCTTCTTTTTAATAGAAGAAGAAACACGAACACTAATACAAACTAGACAAAACAACAAATGACCGTGAAGACATCAAACGAAAGTGCAGACACAAGCAACTAACGTCAAAACATAGACAATTACCCACAACCTACCTAATGCCTATGGCTGCCTAAAATATGGCTCCCAATCAGAGACAACGATAGACAGCTGTCTCTAATTGAGAGCCAATCCAGGCAACCATAGACTTACATAAACACCAACACTGAACACAACCCCATGAACTCTACAAAACCCCCTAGACAATACAAACACCCTAGACTAGACAAAAAGACACAAACTTCCCCCATGTCACACCCTGACCTAACTAACATAATAAAGAAAACAAAGATAACTAAGGCCAGGGCGTGACACGTTCTCTACTATTATTCTGACATTTCACATTATTAAAATAAAGTGGTGATCCTAACTGTCCTAAGACAGGGATTTTTTACTAGGATTAAATGTCAGGAATTGTGAAAAACTGAGTTTAAATGTATTTGGCTAAGATGTATGTAAACTTCCAACTTCAACTGTATATAAAAAAAATATGCAGTACAAATCAAAAGTTGAAATACCTACTCATTCAAGGGTTTTTCTTTATTTTTACTATTTTCTACATTGTAAAATAATAGTGAAGACATCACAACTAGGAAATCATATATTAACTAAAAAAGGGTTCATTTTTGAGATTATTCAAAGTAGCCACCCTTTGCCTTGATGACAACTTTGCACACTCTTGACAAATTCATGAGGTAATCACCTGGAATGCATTTCCAACAGTCTTGAAGGAGTTCCCACATATGCTAAGCACCTGTTGGCTGCTTTTCATTCACTCTGCGGTCCAACTCATCCCAAACCATCTCAATTGGGTAGAGGTCGGGTGATTGTTATGATCTGATGCAGCTCTCCATCACTCTCCTTCTTGGTCAAATAGTCCTTACACAGCCTGGAGGTGTGTAAGGACAAAGCACCACCACACCTCCTCTTCCATGCTTCACGGTGAGAACTACACATACGGAGATCATCCTTTCACCTACTTTGCGTCTCACAAAGACACGGCGGTTGGAACCAAAAATCGCAAATTTGGACTCATCAGACCAAAAGTCTAATGTCCATTGCTCGTGTTTCTTGGCCCAAGCAAGTCCATTCTTCTTATTGGTGTCCTTTAGTAATGGTTTCGTTGCAGCAATTCGACCATGAAGGCCTGATTCACGTAGTCTCCTCTGAACAGTTTATATTGAGATGTGTCTGTAACTTGAACTCTGAAGCATTTATTTGGGCTGCAATCTGAGGTGCAGTTAATAGGTTATTCTGAGGCTGGTAACTCTATTGAACTTATCCTCTGCAGCAGAGGTAACTCTAGGTCCTCATGAGAGCCAGTTTCATCATAGCGCTTGATGGTTTTTGCGACTGCACTTTAAGAAACTTTCAAAGTTCTTGAAAGTAATGATGAACTGTCATGTATCTTTGCTTATATGAGCTGTTCTTGCCATAATATGGACTTGGTATTTTACCAAATAGGGCTATATTCTGTATATCACCCCTACCTTGTCACAACACAGGTGATTGGCTCAAACGCATTAAGGAAAGAAATTCCACAAATGAACTTTTAACAAGGCACACCTGTTAATTGAAATGCATTCCAGGTGACTACCTCATAAAGCTGATTGAGAGAATGCCAAGAGTGTGCAAAGCTGTCATCAAGGCAAAGGGTGACTACTTTGAAGAATCTCAAATATAATAAAACATATTTTGATTTGTTTATCACTTTTTTGGTTACTACATGTTTCCATATGTTTTATTTTGTAGTTTTGATGTGTTCACTATTATTCTACAATATAGAAAATAGTAAAAAATAAAGAAAAAACCCTTGAATGAGTAGGTGTGTCCAAACTTTTGACTGGTACTCTACATTTACAAAAATATACACTAACATTCAAAAGTTTAGGGTCACTTAGAAATGTCCTTGTTTTTTAAAGAAAAGCACATTTTTTGTCCATTAAAATAACATCAAATTGATCAGAAATACACTGTAGACACTGTTAATGTTGTAAATGACTATTGTAGCTTGAAATGGCAGATTTTTTATGGAATATCTACATAGGCATACAAAGGCCCATTATGAGCAACCATCACTCCTGTGTTCCAATGGCACGTTGTGTTAGCTAATCCAAGTTCATCATTTGTAAAGGCTAATTAATCATTATAAAACCCTTTTGCAATTATGTTAGCACAGCTGAAAGCTGTCGTCCTGATTTAAAGAAGCAATAAAACTGGCCTTCTTTAGACTAGTTGAGTATCTGGAGCATCAGCATTTGTGGTTTCGATTACAGGCTCAAAATGGCCAGAAACAAATAACTTTCTTCTGAATCTCGTTAGTCTATTCTTGTTCTGAGAAATTAAGGCTATTCCATGCGAGAAATTGCCAAGAAACTGAAGATCTCATACAACGCTGTGTACTACTCCCCTCACAGAACAGTGCAAACTGGCTCTAACCAGAATAGAAAGAGGAGTGGGAGGCCCTGGTGCACAACTGAGCAAGAGGACAAGTACATTAGAGTATATAGTTTGAGAAACTGATGCCTCTCAAGTCCTCAACTGGCAGCTTAATTAAATAGTACCCGCAAAACACCAGTCTCAACGTCAACAGTGAAGAGGCGACTCCGGGATGCTGGCCTTCTAGGCAGAGTTGCAAAGAAAAAGCCATATCTCAAACTGGCCAATAAAAAGAAAAGATTAAGATGGGCAAAAGAACACAGACACTGGACAGAGAAATGTGCTTTTCTTTCAAAAACAAGGACATTTCTAAGTGACCCCAAACTTTGAATGGTAGTGTATATGGGGGATTGGAAATGATGCAGACAATTACATTGATGGGAGCCACAATCTATCTGCAATATTAAAGCTGATCTATATTTTTTCTTGTATTATGTCCCCCCCCCCCACTTCTAAAACCAAAGTTGTGCCTCTGGTTTCCCAGTCTCTCTTTGTCAGTCACTGGCCTGCCAGCAGTGGGACAGTGTCAGCCAGCAAAAAGCAGGATCAGTGCTTCTGGCAGCAGGTCTTTCCGGGGAGAGGAACACCTCTGCTCTGCACACAGACCCCAGGTACCAAGGGACTACAGTCGCACAGCCAAATACACACACACGTGCTCAGACACACACTGGACCCTTCAAACACAATACACACTGTCAAAGTGGCTACAGCTGCAGGGAGTAGTCTCCTCCAGCTTCAACAGGAGATTCCAACAGGAAGTTGGTCTTGGAGGGTTCCACTGAGAAAATCACAGTCCCATGGCCATTCCGCAGTCCTCTCACGGCTTGTTTTTTCCTGTCCGCTAATAGGAACCAATTATAGATCAGTATTAAGACTCTGGGGGCCAACTTTAAAGTGAGCTCATCCATTGTTCCTCAGTCCACTCTCTGAGAAATGTCCTCCCCAGGCAGGAAACAATGGACAAGCAATCACCTGCATGCCCTCTTCCATTCGTCTGTCCCTCATTCCCCCCTGGAAATGCTATAACCCTTGCCAAACTACGGTGACCCTTGCCCAGCTGACATTTACAACTCACACACCCACTATGGAGCCTGTCCACAAAGAATATATACAGTGCATTCGAAATTATTCAGAATCCTTGACTTTTTCCACATTTTGTTATGTTACAGCCTTATTTTAAAATGGATTAAATTGCTTTTTCCCCTCATCATTCTACACACAACGAAGAAAAACAGGTTCAGACATTTTTGCTAATTTATAAAAAATAAATAAATGAAATATCACATTTACATAAGTATTCAGACCCTTTACTCAGTTCTTTGTTGAAGTACCTTTGGCAGTGATTACAGCCCGAGTCTTCTTGGGTATGATGCTACGAAGCTTGACACACCTGTATTTGGGGAGTTTCTCCCATTCCTCTCTGCAGATCCTCTCAAGCTCTGTCAGGTTGGACGGGGAGCGTCATTGCACAGCAATTTTCAGGTCTCTCCAGAGATGTTCTATCAGGTTCAAGTCCAGGCTCTGGCCGGGCCACCCAAAGCCACACCTGCGTTGTCTTGGCTGTGTGCTTAGGGCCGTTGTCCTGTTGGAAGGTGAACCTTCGCCCCAGTCTGAGGTCCTGCGTGCGCTAGAGCAGGTTTTCATCCTGACTAGTCTCCCAGTCCCTGCCGCTGAAAAACATCCACACAGCATGATGCTTCCACCACCATGCTTCACCGTAGGGATGGTGCCAGGTTTCCTCCAGACGTGACGCTTGGCATTCAGGTCAAAGAGTTCAATCTTGATTTCATCAGACCAGAGAATCGTGTTTCTCATGGTCTGAGAGTCCTTTATGTGCCTTTTGGCAAACTCCAAGCGGGCCATCATGTGCCTTTTACTGAGGAGTGGCTTCCGTCTGGCCACTCTACCATAAAGGCCTGATTGGTGGAGTGCTGCAGAGATGGGAGAACCTTCCAGAAGGACAACCATCTCCACAGAGGAACTCTGGAGCTCTGTCAGAGTGACCATCCGGTTCTTGGTCAACTCTCTGACCAAGGCCCTTCTCCTTTGATTTCTCAGTTTGTACAGGCAGACAGCTCTATGAAGAGTCTTGGTGGTTCCAAATTTCTTACATTTAAGAATGATGGAGGCCACTGTGTTCTTGGGGACCTTCAATGCTGCAGAAATGTTTTGGTACACTTCTCCAGATCTGTGCCTCGACACAATCATGTCTCGGAACTCTACAGACAATTCCTTCGACCTCATGGCTTTGTTTTTGCTCTGACATGCACTGTCAATTGTGGGACGTTATATAGACAGATGTGTGCCTTTCCAAATCATGTCCAGTCAATTGAATTTGTCACAGGTGGACTCCAATCAAGTTGTAGAAACATCTCAAGGATGATCAATGGAAACAGGATGCACCTGAGCTCAATTTCGAGTCTCATAGCAAGAGTCTGAATACTCATATAAATAAGGAATTTCTGTTATATTTTTTAATACATTTGCACAAATTTCTAAAAAGCTGTTTTTGCTTTGTCATTATGGGATATTGTGTGTGGATTGATGATGAAAACAAAATTTGGAAAAAGTCAATGGGTCTGAATACTTTCCGAATGCACTGTACAGCTAAATCAAATCAAATCACATTTTATTTGTCATATGCGCCGAATACAATACAAGTGTAGACTTCACCGTGAAATGCTTACTTACAAGCCCTTAACCAACAGCGCAGTTCAAGAAGAAGAAAATATTTACCAAGTAGACTAAAATAAAAAGTACTAATAAAAGTAACACAATAAGAATAACAATAACGAGGTAATCTGTACATGTAGGTGGGAGAGAAGTGACTATGCATAGGTAACAAACAAACAGTGAGTGTACAAAAGGGGGGGGGGTCAATGTAAATGTCCGTTGGCGATTTTATGAATTGTTAAGCAGTCTTATGGCTTGGGGGTAGAAGCTGTTGAGGAGCCTTTTGGTCCTAGACTTGGCTCTCCTGTACCGCTTGCAGTGCGATAGCAGAGAAAACAGTCTATAACTTTGGGTCCTGGAGTCTCCTCTGACACCGCCTATTATATATAGGTCCTGGATGGCAGGAAGCTTGGCCCCGTTCGCACTACCCTCTCTAGCGCCTTACGGTCAGATGCCGAGCAGTTGCCATACCAGGCGGTGATGCAACCGGTCAGGATGCTCTCGATGGTGCAGCTGTAGAAACTTTTGAGGAACTGGGGACCCATGCCAAATCTTTTCAGTCTCCTGAGAGGGAAATGTACTGGAACTAGAGCTCCGTGTTGCTATTGTTGCTCCAGTGACAACGTTGGGCTGCTAATCTCTATTATTAGAGTATAGTGCACACTGCAAGGCAAGCCAGTGACAATGTAGCCTTGCAATGCTATACTACATTGGTAGAGTACAGTCCACTGCGAGGCAGCGCTGAAATCCCTCTAGCAGATGTGCCTGGGGTGAGTGCCTCAGAGCAGAGCAGAGCACGGAAAGTATGATTCCCAGACTTACTATGAAGGAACATAATAGAGGACAGCTAGAATCATGAGCTCAGCCGGACAACAGCGCTGATGGAGCACAACCCCACTGCCTCCACCAATGACAGGAGGAGCATAGCGTGCCATCAGGAATTAGGACCAAGTCAAGTCATGTGGTCAGGAAAACTCCTGGCCCGAAGGTGTTCACAGTTAGATACATGGTCAGTAACAACTTTGGGCCTCATCGGGAGAACACCAGCACAATAACATGATACAAAGCCGCAACAACAGCTAAGGACATCTATATGAAGTCGTACTATCCCATTATTAACTATCCCAAGGCATTTTTTCTTAGTTATGATCTGTACTCTCTATGAAATTCCTGGGAGGCTTTTTCTCTGCCTCCCTGCCTGTCTGCCTGCCTTGATGACTGACGCCCAGGGGTTTTGGGCTGCTTGACTCCCCGTAGTGAGACAAGCAGGCATTAAATCTCCTTAGCCCTACTGGAGCTAGTAAGTGAAAGGAGAGAAGATTGGCTTTTTTCTAATCATCCTGTGAAGATAAAATAATTTGAAATCCCCACACACACACACACATACACACACACACACACACACACGCACACGCACACGCACACGCACACACACGCGCGCGCGCAAACACGCACACACGCACAGACCATGCTACAGGTCTGTAGTCTCAGTGGGAGCTACAGTAATATTCAGCGGGAGCCAGAGTCTGGAGGATTTGAACCATCTGGAGGTGTTAGGCTCCTGGCCAACAGTGATAGGGCAGTGACAGTGTTATAGGACATATGAAGCTTACCACCAAGGGTGCTGTAAAAAAAATTAGGCCCACGCTACAGACGGCTATATCTGTCCACTAATACAGGGCTAGTAAAGGCCCAGTGTACTACTAGTGTTTGACTATTTATTTTCCTGTATTTGATTTACTGTTGATATGTAATAAACACGATTGCCATGCGGGAAGACGCAGACAGATCCCAGTAGACACAGACGTTCAACATCTAGTTTTGACTTACATTTGGTTGAGTTGTCAACTAATGTGAATTGAAAGTGAAATCAACAAAAGAATTCACCATGCCATTGGGATTTACGTTAAAAGTTGGGTGAAAAAATACGCCCTTACGTTGATGAATTTGTGCAAATCCAATCAATTTTCCATATTGATTCAACGTCCTCCCATATATTTTTTAAAAACTGAAATTTAATTAAGTAGTTTTCACTTGTTAGTCTACATATTATCTGTTTTAACTATGTACTGATGTTCCTACGTTGACCTGTTTAACTGCCAGCATCAAATGTCTGCCAGTGTTGAATGTTATGGTTAAAGATTTGACTCCAGACTGGATTCGAGGACACTGATCATGTATCTGTGACACTGTAATTCTGTAACAGCTGTAATTGTGGCTTCCTACAAGCCTCCCGTGCTGGTATTTACAGAAGCTTCGGCGCTGTGTGATTAATATACTGTATAAGGGCCTTCTCATTTTCTTGGCTTCTGTGCTGGAGGTGTCTCCCTGTTGCAACTTGTAATTAAACCAAAATGATTTTGATTGATGTTATCAACGACTGCTCTCCTTTTTTGTCAACCTGGAAATTCCTGTTACAAGCAGTGAGTTCTACTAACAGAGCTTTCCTTGTCGGTGAACACACAAAGAAAAACATTAACACAGACACACACATTGGTAAACTACAATAAAAACCATACACATAAACAAACAGAAATGCAAAACACATTATATATACAGTGGCGAGAAAAAGTATGCGAACCCTTTGGAATTACCTGGATTTCTGCATAAATTTGATCTGATCTTCATCTAAGTCCCAATAATAGACAAACATAGTGTGCTTAAACTAATAACACACAAATTATCATATTTTTTCTTGTCTATATTGAATACATCATTTAAACATTCACAGTGTAGGTTTGGAAAAGTATGTGAACCCCTAGGCTAATGACTTCTCCAAAAGCTAATTGGAGTCAGGAGTCAGCTAACCTGGAGTCCAATCAATGAGACGAGATTGGAGATGTTGGTTAGAGCTGCCTTGCAGCTCGGTAAGATGGTAAGACAAATTGTCTATAAATGGAGAAAGTTCAGCACTGTTGCTACTCTCACTACGATTGGCCGTCCTGCAAAGATGACTGCAAGAGCACTGCACAGAAGAATCATAGAGCGTCAGCTAAAGACTTACAGAAGTCCCTGGAATATGCTAACGTCTCTGTTGACGAATCAACAATGTGTAAAACACTAAACATGAATGGTGTTCATGGGAGGACACCACGGAAGAATCCACTGCTGTCCAAAAAAAACATTGCTGCACATCTAAAGTTTGCAAAAGTGCACCTGGATGTCCCACAACGCTACTGGCAAAATATTCTGTGTACAGATGAAACTACAGTTGAGTTGTTTGGGAAGGAACACACAACTGTAAAGTATGGTGGAGGAAGCATCATGGTTTGGGGCTGATTTGCTGCCTCAGGGCCTGGACAGCTTGCTATCATTGACGGAAAAATGAAGTTTATCAAGACATTTTGCAGGAGAATGTCAGGCTATCTGTCCGCCAATTGAAGCTCAACAGAAGTTGTGTGATGCTTCAGGACAACGACCCAAAACACAGAAGTAAATCGACAACAGAATGGCTTCAACAGAAGAAAATATGCCTTCTGGAGTGGCCCAGTCAGAGTCCTGATCTCAACCCGATTGAGATGCTGTGGCATGACCTCAAGAGAGCAGTTCACGCCAGACATCCCAAGAATATTGCTGAACTGACACAGTTTTGTAAAGAGGAATGGTCTAAAATTCCTCTTGACCGTTGTGCAGGTCTGATCCGCAACTACAGAAAACGTTTGGTTGAGGTTATTGCTGCCAAAGGAGGGTCAACCAGTTATTAAATCCAAGGGTCCACCCTGCACTGTGAATGTTTACACGGTGTTCAAGAAAGACATGAAAACGTATAATTCTTTGTGTGTTATTAGTTTAAGCAGACTGTGTTTGTCTATTGTTGTGACCTAGATGAAGATCAGATCAAATTTCATGACCAATTTATGTAGAAATCCAAGTATTTCCAAAGGGTTCACATACTTTTTCTTACCACTGTACACATAAACCAAAACAACCTTACAGACTAAGATAAATAGACCTACAGACACAGACACATACGAACCAAAATAGCCACATACACAGAAACAACAACAGTAGGGAAATTCCACGCTAACAGAGTGATGCTGAGATTCTTCACTTTAAAATGTATGTCAAACAAAAACTCAGCATCGCTCTGCCATTCGCTGCTCCACTCCGCAAGCCCCCTGCTTCCAGGCAGGCTCAACAGAGCGGAGGAAGAGGTGCTGAGAAGTAACTAGGCAGAGAGGCAGCCCATGCCGAGAGCAGATCAAATGTAAACGCTTTGCCTTGAATGTTCCCTGCCTGAGAAGATGACAACGGACGATGCCTTCACTCACCCACAGACTCACTAACCAGACAGGAGGCAAGAGCATTGCTGTGTGAATAAATGCAGGTTATAAAAGAGCAGCCAAGCAGAAGATGCACTCAAGGTAAAGCCCAGCCTAGTGCAATTCATTCTCTCTCTCTCTCTCTCTCTCTCTCTCTCTCTCTCTCTCTCTCTCTCTCTCTCTCTCTCTCTCTCTCTCTCTCTCTCTCTCTCTCTCTCTCTCTCTCTCTCTCTCTCTCTCTCTCTCTCTCTCTCTCTCTCTCTCTCTCTCTCTCTCTCTCTCTCTCTCTCTCTCTCTCTTTCCCCCCCCCCCCCCTGTATGGCTACCTGTGTGACTGTGTCAGGCTGGTTGGCTGAGAGAAGTGCCAGCTGTAAGACATTAGCCATCCCAGCAGGACTGTAAACTAAAACATAGCACGGCCAACCGCCAAATGGGATAGAATATGGAATACCACTACGGTAAAAATCTCTAATAGACCATGAAGACAGACCATACTAGTTACACTGAGTGCACTCTATCTCTCGCTGTGTGTCAGAGAACCGGAAGAAAGGAGAGTGGGGGGACCAGAGATAGAAACAATGTGAGGAGAAATGAAGAGGAGAGGAATGAGGGGACTGAGATAGTAGCAGTTAAGGAAACAGACCGAGACCAGCAGAAGAGAGGAAAGAAGAGGGGTGGGAGAAGGAGATGAATGAAGCAAGGAATCTCTCCTATATTCTTACCTCCAAGGCAGGTTCTTATTTTCCCAGCTGTCCGCTTCAGAAGTGTTGATGGAAACTCAAGTCCAAGTCCAGCACATTGCTTCAGTAAGTCTCTCCTCTCCCTGTGTGTGTGTGTGTGTGTCTCTGTGCCTTTCTCTCACGCTTACCTGTAGCATCTGGAGCAGAGGCACAGGAATGATTGAATTGAATGTAGAGGACTGAAAGTACAGGATGGGAAAGTACTTCACAACACCAGCACTGCTGCGCTGACGGGGTCAGATTAGCTTGTGTGGACACACCCACTTCCTCAGCGCCGGTCCAATAAGAGTGCACACACACACACACCATACACACACACACAGATGTGTGTGTCAGATACAGACTTCAGCTGGACTGAAAATAGCCAGTGTGGCGTGGCTGCTTTAGCAAAACAACGAGGGGGATTTAAAGAGCAGGACAGCTTGACCCTGTAGCCTACATGGCTCCTACTGTTTGTGAGTGTATGACTGAGGGGGGGGGGGGGGGGGGGTGTAATGCTAAGCCCCACTGCCCACTGTAATTAGAAAAACAGTGCTGGGGGTTTCATTTCGGCGGCTTCAGGACATACTTGTCATTCTTGGAGTGCACTACCCTATCGTTCTATCGCTCCATCCCTGTCTCCCTCTGCATGCATTTCCCCTAATGATGCTACCCTAGGGAGCCATGTCGGAGCTCTGAGCTGCTATACCACCCACCCACCCACCTACACAGACCTGACCTGGAATCAGCAAGCAGGCTATATCTCCTTCAATAGCATACATAGCCCACCATCAGACTAGGTTTACAACCATATAATTATAATCAATAGAATAATGATAGTTCTATAGTATACAACATCATGCCTTATATTATAATACTCTTATATCGTGGTGAATTATTGCACAACAGTGTCAAAAATCACGTGCTATCTGGGCCAGTAAACCGAAAAGATTACTGGTTTGAATCCCTGAGACGACGGTCTAGGTGAAAAATCTGTCAATGTGCCCTTGAGCAAAGCACTTAACCCGAATTGCTCCTGTAAGACGCTCTGGATCAGAGCGTCTGATAAATGAATGAAATACCTAATGTAACATTTGTTTGAACTTATCCAGTAATGTTTTATGTAGGCTAGCCTACAGGGGCATAGGATAAATAAGCGCATGAATAATCGAATCAATCAGGTTACGTACCGGAGCCTGGGTCCACAGTATGTGTATGCTATGTTGCATCACATCACTCCGTATCGCTCAGCTCAGCCTCGACCAGAATGGATTCTCCAAGAGGAACACAGCTCCGCTCCATCGAAACGTCGGCTTGCTGACCAAGCAAGGAACCACAGCAGCAGCTCTAATGCCCTGCATGCATTACCTGCTCCGTGTTGACAAATGCACTGGCTCGCTGGTCCATGTATATCTTGGCCAGATGATATCCTACATTAAACAAGAAGATGGATAATCGTTTGGGTCCTGGCTGCTTATGTAGATAGTATCTGTTCGTTTGACTGAATCAATAAGTTGCCTTAAATGCAGTAGTATAGTATATTTTTCAAATTCTCTCTCATTAAGAATCTGCACTAATCAACATATGCTTCTCTTTGAACATTTGCATGTAATATTATACTACCTTTTACTGCAGTGGGCTAAATCAGGGTCACACAGAGTGTTTCTTGGTAGCCTTAAACAAATTTACTTTGAAACAAATGTATACACCGCACACACATGGTTATGGGCTTAAACAAAAGAAGACACCTGTACCATGTCAGATATAGAATTGAAATGTATTCAATTTTGAGTTTGCATCCCAATATTACATGTTATATACATCACAGAAGACTGAAATATAACTAAACCGTTTGACATAGAAATCATATATTAATAACATTCCACCCATGAGGCCACTAGGTCATTTGACTGCAGGAAAAGGGTTACTGGGGCAATCCACAGTGAAACAATAACAAAGGGTTCTTCCCGCCCCTGTTTCGGTTAAAAGCTCGGGATGGGTGTGGAGAAATGTTACCTCTCAAATTCATAGAGGGATTGATACAAAGGTATGGATGCAAGAGGTATGGATGCAAGGACTGACCCTCCATGATATCAAAATGATAGTTTTAACCATGTTTTGAGGCTGTAGGACCACATTGTTTTGTTTATTACATTGGTTACAAACGTTGGAGTAAAACAAACTTATATGTTGGGTTCTAATGGGGTACAGTTAAGCTAAGATCCCTTTCTAAGATATATTTTTCAAGAATCAATGTGTAGGCCTACATATCATTCATTGCAACAGAGACGTGAGGAGCTTTGTCTGAAACTTGCTCTAAAGCCGCAGAGGTCAAACAAATTCTCCAGCTGACCTACAAGGGATCAGAGATCCGGAGTAAGGACAAGGCAGGGTGGGCAACTATGGGAAAACAGTCAACATAATATATGTATATATTTTTTTATTATTTAGCAGATGTTCTTATTCAGAGCCATTTACAAGAGTAATTAGAGTTAACTGCCTTGTTCAAGGGCACATCGACAGATTTTTCAGCTAGTCAGCTCGGGGATTCGAAACAGCAACCTTTCTGTTACTGGCCCAACGCTCTTAACCGCTAGCCTACCATTAGTCCAAAAAGTTGCGTTTTGCACCTAAAACTAGAGTTTCTATTGGACAAATTCAGGTCGGTCCCTCACCGTTTCATTTGCTTCCGTTTAAGAAACATTTTGAAACAGAATCTGCGTAGTGAATACACACCAGATATAACACTGAATGCTACAGAAAGAGTCCAATACCGTCATTAGTTGGGCTTTTAAACGGACACTAGACGGGGTAGTTGCTCAGATTGAAATGTTTTTGTTTATCTTACGTAAGCTGCACTGCAATTCAGTTTTCTTTATTGTAAACCGTCAAAGTGCTCCATTGTGGAACATGTATTTGTGTAAATAAAACCTACCCATTTATGAGTCCAAAAATGGAGGTAGCAACTGCAGATTGCCCTTTACTGAAATAAATGGAAGGGGAAAAAATGGTCTGGAAAAAATATATACTTCTCTCAACTTGCGTTACCCACTCCAGTCAGCAGATGGCGATATGCATCTTTCCGGGGATGCTTCCAGCGTGACATATAATCCAGTGGACAACCACCCATTGTGACACGACAACAACTTGGCTGCAGTTCAAACATGTTCATTGTTACCCCCTCAGCCCTCGCGCTAGCCATATTCCCTAAGCGGAATCCCCACCAAAACCGGATACAGTTTGATTGCCATCTGAAGTGGAGGTCCAATTCACAAACAAAGGTTACGTATATTACCACGGTTATGTGAGCTATTGGATCACTCTAATATGGTATCCTTCCGCACGGCAGGATACATTCAGAGAATTTCAGATTAGTCCCGTGTATCGGGTCGTGCTGCGGCTGACCCACTTAAATAGCTGAACGCTGCACTACTTCCACCTCATGTCTTTTTCGTAGATCACAGACAAAGAGGATTGGAGTGATCCAATAGCTCAGATAACTGTGGTTACATACATAACCTTCGCTATGTAACACTATATTGGATCATTCCAATATGGTATCACAATACCAGATTCATCTGTGAACTAGATAAGGGCCAGGTAGAGAGCAAAGTCCCGTAGGACTGAGCTCAGGGCAGTCATAGCTGCTATGCTCTCCGTCCCCACTCAGGGTAGCGGAAGCAACACCCAGCACAGCCGTTCCGACCTCAGTGGCGGGGCCAACAATGACCCGATAGTACCGAGAAAAAGGTGGTAAACATTGCCCAACTGGCTATTGAGGGGAACTCCTTGGAGAAGTGCCTACGATATAGCTACTCCTCTAGTAGAATGCGCCTCTACAGCAGACGGCAGAGACCGGCTTGCCAGCCGATATGCTGTAGTAATAGTGTCCACAATCCAATGTTAGAGTCTTTGTATCGATAGGCTCTGGCCCAGAACTCTCTCACCATAGCAAACAAATAGCCGATCAGACTGTCGTATTGACTCTGTCTGTTTAATATAAGTGGCCAAGGCCCTGACCGGACGCAGCACACCTGGGGGGAAAAATACCCAGCTCACTCAGAGCTGCAGAAGGAGTATGTAAGGGCCGGTTCACATGTCTGTCAAACAGGACCTATGGCAAGAATGAGGGGTTAAGACCTTAGTCTGGACACTCCTCTCGTCTGGACCCATTCGGAAAAACATTCAGTGCTCACTGAAAAAGCATGACGTTCACTCACCCTCTTTAGTGGAGGTAATAGACAACAGGAATGCCACCTGTGTGGATAGGTGCTTCAAAGTCATCTACACTAGGAGCTTGAGGGCAGCTTAGCAAGCGCTCACAGCACCACGTCAACGTTCCATTATGGCACCCAGCGGACCATTGCAGGACACAGACATCGAACTGCCTTCATAAATGTGGAGAGCAATGGGTAGCCAGCCATGGGTCCCTCTTGGCCTTCATCATGGCATGTCGAGATAGCGGCTAAATGCACTCTCATTGTGGATGCCACTCGGCCCGCATCGAGCAGTGACTGTGAAAACCGGAAAACCGTTTGCACATGTGGCTTTCACACCAGGTACAGAATATGCCCCACCACATTTACTATGACTCATTGGTGGAAGAGACCATGGCACTCTGCAACGTGTTCACCACATTGTCCTGGAGGCCTACACTGGTCCACTAATGCCTCTCAGAGGCCAAGCCTGAAGCTGGAGGCAGTGCGGGTCCAGATGCCACAGTGTCCCCCCCCAGCCTGGAGAGAAGGTCGGGCCTCAGGGGCAGAGAGACAACAGAAGGCTGAACCATGGTGGTATTGACCAGCATGGAACAATCAAGAGCAGCTGGTGGCCAATCATAATGACCCTGTCTAGCGTAGCTGTGGTCAGGGGAAATGGTGGGAAAACGTTAAGAGTTGTTGCTGGGCACGTTGTGAGCGAGGGCATCCAGACTCGTAGGGTCCGACATCATGAACCAGCGATGAGTGTTCTCCTGAAATGCAAACAGGTCCATCTGTGCTCTCCCAAACCTGTCACAAAGCTGTAACACCACCTGAGGGTGTAGACTCCAGTCCCTCCACAGCAGGCCATCTCTAGAGAGCATGTCCACTGCATTGTTCAGGATCCTGATATGTGCTGCTCGCAGCGATGCCAAGCGGGTCTGGGCCCAAGGTAAGAGCTCCTGAGCCATTGGATCAGGAAATGCTGTCCTACCAGGTAGGGCTGGAACTGTTGAAGAGCTAGGCGAACCACACTGAGCTCTTGCACATTGATGTGTTGACCACTCGATGGGGGGCTCCAGCGGCCTCTGGCCACCATGCCTCTGAACATGGCACCTCAACCCGTCAGAGAAACTTCAGTGCACAGCAGTTACCTGCGGTGGACTCTGATCAGGCTCACCCCCTTTAACAGGAAGGAGCAGAATAGCCACTTCGATAAGGTCCTCAAACATGCACTCATGACCAACAGTTGGTTGTGTCTGTGTTGTTTGGGGTGTCAGCCGTGGAGGTTGAACCAGTAGCCTGATGGAGAATGCCCAGCTGAACCAACAGTTTGGCAGTGTACTGACGGTACACTGCCAAATACTGTATGATAGTATAGAATGGGACCTACAGTATCAGCCTTGATCTCATACACTATCTGAAGGAGAAGAAACGTGAATGAATGTACCTTTTCCTTGTGGAAAATGTATTAAGCCAACAGTGTGATATACCATGTCTATAGTAAACATTGTGCAATACTGTATAATAGGAAAAATTACTACAGACCCAGTATCAGCCTTTGTCTCATACACCATCTGAATGAAGGACAGGAGACATGAATGCAGTATTTTCTTAATCTATCCACATTGCAATGTTTTGAAATGCGGAGTTTTATTTTGAAGGTTTCCTCGTTACCATACACTCGTGACGTCATCTTTGTAGAATACTAGTCTCATGCACCTCGGTAGCTTCCTAGCCAAAATAGCCGAAAGATTCAAGCTCTTTAGACTCTTCCTGAGTATATTAGACACTGTGTTTTGAACACAATTGTCTCCTATCTACTAGTTACCCCATTTAATTTCATATTTACGTTGTTGTTAGTCAGCTTGCTGGCTCGTTAAATTAGCACTAGTCTAGTGGCTAATAATAGCTAGCTAACATTCCCGACCATGAGCTCATTAAGCTACTCCCCTCTTGTTAAATAAGAAAGCTTCTGGACAGAGAAAGGGGGTCTGTGGCTCAACATTGACGTGAAGGAAGAGAATAATGTCACAGTGAAGAAAGAGGTAGAGGTTGATGCTGTTACAACGAAAGAAGATGACGACGTTCCTGTGAAAGAAGAGGAAGACGCGTTCATAGTGAGAGGAGTTTGTTACCGTCTTAGAAGAGAAAGAGGCGCATATAGTTTTTGGAGTGTGGGAGGGGGAGATGACTGTATCATTTAAAGAGGAGGAAGAAGAGAAGGACAAGGTGGATGTCACAGTGAAGAAAGAGGTAGAGGGTGAGGTTGTTACAATGAAAGAAGATAACGACGTTTCTGTGAAAGAAGAGGAAGACGCGTTCATAGTGAAAGAGGAGGCTGTTACCGTCATAGAAGAGAAAGAGGCGCATACCGTTTTTGGAGTGAGGGAGGGGGAGATGACTGTCTCATTTGAAGAGGAGATTGGAGATCTGATTATCACTAGTGAGTACTGTCTTGAAAAAAAAAACAGGACACAACTTGTGTGTGGTTTTAAAGGGGCAATCCGGGATTCATTACAACAACAAAATGACTGCCTTGACACTTTGGGTAAACAGCTGGGGGATGGAGAAATGTAACCACTCTCAAATTCATAAGGTCACGGCACTCTATATAAACACACACACACACACACACACACACACACACACACACACACACACACACACACACACACACACACACACACACACACACACACACACACACACACACACACACACACACACACACACACACACACACACACAGGTGGAAAAAGTACCCAATTGTCACACTTGAGTAAAAGTAAAGATTCCTTTATAGAAAATTACTCAAGTAAAAGTCACCCAGTAAAAAACTACTTAAGTAAAAGTCTTAAAGTATTTGGTTTTAAATATACTTAAGTATCAAAAGTAAATGTAATTGCTAAAATATACTTAAGTAAAAGTATAAATCATTTCACATTCATTATATTAAGCAACCCAGATGGCACAATCTCTTGTTTTTATTTTATTTTACGGATAGCCAGGGGCACACTCCAACACTCAGACATCATTTACAAATGAAGCATTTGTGTTTAGTGAGTCTGCCAGATAAGAGGCAGTAGGGATGCACAGGGATGTTCTCTTGATGTGTGTGAATTTGACCATTTTCCTGTCCTGCTATGCATTCAAAATGTAACGAGTACTTTTGCGTTTCAGGGAAAATGTATGGAGAAAAAGTACATTATTTTCTTTAGGAATGTAGTGAAGTAAAAGTAGTCAAAAATAAATTGTAAAGTACAGATACCCCAAAAAACGACTTAAGTAGTACTTGAAAGTATTTTTACTTAAGTACTTTACACCACTGCACAGATATACACGACACTCTCGCGCACACAGACACAAAGTCACACACACACATTTTAAGTTTCAAAGTGTATTTGTCACGTGCACCAGGATACAGTAGCAGGTGTAAAACAGTACAGTAAAATGTTAACTTGCAAGCTCTTTCCCAACAATGCAGTATTCAATATCAAGATGAGAGGAAATAATATAAAGGAAATAATATATGTAATAATATAGGTAAGAAAACACATGAAATACAAGATTTCAAGCTATATGCAGGTAAAAAGCAAACCTCTTACCTAGCTAGATAACAAGCTACTGAATTAGCAAACCAAATGCACAACTGCAGAGTATTTAGCACATTTTAAACCATTAACTTAGTTATAAGCTATCTAGTTGGTAAACATTTAGTTGTGAATTCCATACTGTAACTAGATCACCTGGCGCATGCTGTGACTCAAGGCTCCGGGTCTCTGGTCATTGTGTGCTTGTAAACAAAGACCGTGTGACCAGTGAAATGAAGAATGCGATCTGCTTTATCGCCTAACGTATTGCACAAGTTTACTGCAGGTATTTACTTAAAAAGTAGCTACAAATAAATAGTTTCAACGTTATTGAAGGTATTGAAAAACCATACCGTGGATATTTCCAAATACCCCGGTATACGGTATATACCAGGGCATAAAATAAACATCTAAAAAAATCGACCCACTACTCAAATGTTTTACCAGCCCCCCAAAAAATTAAAATTACGATAAAATGTATAGCAACAAAACACAAAAAAACAGACGAGCATACTTTGTTACAATGCATTCGGAAAGTATTCAGACCCCTTCTCTTTTTCCACATTTTGTTACATTACACCCTTATTCGAAAATTGATCAAATTGTTTTTTCCCCTCAATCTACACACAATACACCATAATGACAAAACAAAAACAGGATTTTCGACTGATAAAAAAAAAATATATATATATAACACATTTATATAAGTATTTAGACCCTTTACTCAGTACTTTGTTGAAGCATCTTTGGAAGCGATTACAGTCACGAGTCTTCTTGGGTATGATGCTACAAGCTTGGCACACCTGTATTTGGGGAGTTTCTCCAATTCTTCTCTGCAGATCCTCTCAAGCTCTGTCAGGTTGTATGGGGAGCGTTGCTGCACAGCTATTTTCAGGTCTCTCCAGAGATGATCGATCGGGTTCAAGTCCGGCCTCTGGCTGGGCCACTCAAGGACATTCAGAGACTTGTCCCAAAGCCACTCCTGCGTTGTCTTGGCTGTGTGCTTAGGGTCGTTGTCCTGTTGAAAGGATGAATCTTCGCCCCCAGTCTGCGGTCCTGAGCAGGTTTTCTCCGTTAATCTTTCCCTTGATTCTGACTAGTCTCCCAGTGCCTGCCACTGAAAAACATCCCCACAGCATGATGGTGCCACCACCATGCTTCACAGTAGGGATGGTATTGGCCAGGTGATGAGCGGTGCCTGGTTTCCTCCAGACGTGACGCTTGGCATTCATGCCAAATTGTTCAATCTTGGTTTCATCAGACCAGAGAATCTTGTTTTTCATGGGTTGAGAATCCTCTAGGTGCCTTATGGCAAACTCCAAACGGGCTGTCATGTGCCTTTTACTGAGGAGTGGCTTCCGTCTGGCCACTCTACAGTAAAGGCCTGGTTAGTGGAGTGATGCAGAGATGCTTGTGAGAACCTTCCAGAAGGACATCTCCACAGAGGAACTCTAGAGCTTTGTCAGAGTAACCATCGGGTTCTTTGTCACCTCCCTGACCAAGGCACTTCTGCCCCGATTGCTCAGTTTGGCCGGGCGGCCAGCTCTAGGAAGAGTCTTGGTGGTTCCAAAGTTCTTCCATTTAAGAATGATGGAGGCCACTGTGTTTATGGGGACCTTCAATGCTGCAGAAATGTTTTGGTACCCTTCCCCAAATCTGTGCCTCGACACAATACTGTCTCGGAGCTCTATGGACAATTCCTTCGACCTCATGCCTTGGTTTTTGCGATGACATGCACTGTCAACTGTCATACCTTATGTAGACAGGTGTGTGCCTTTCCAAATCATGTCCAAACAATTTAATTTTCCACAGGTGGATTCCAATCAAGTTAGAAACAGAAACATCTCAAGGATGATCAATGGAAACAGGATGCACCTGAGCTCAATTTTGAGTCTCATAGCAAAGGGTCTGAATACTTATGTAGTTAAGGTATTTCAGTTTTCAATTTAACTCATTTGATCATTTAAAAAAAATATTTAAGCCAGTTTCCTGCAATTCTACAAATTTCTCCATAAAGCTAAGAGAAATTGTTAACATTTTAAAGCTAATTTCCTGCAGTTCTATGCATTTCGCCATAGCTAATGCAGTGTTATTTTGCGCAAGAATAATAACAAAATCAATACTGCTAAATTAATTGTTTTTTGAATTATCAGTTCTCCCTGACAGTCTAGCTTTTATTTTGATGATTGTTGTATTAGAAGTTAAAATTATTTGTTGGGTTAGGTAAGAAAATAGATTACTGTTGTTAGAAGCTACTGCATTGCAATTGGTATATAAAAAAAAACTATAAAATCCATAAATTATGAAACTGTGGAACCCAAAAAGAAGTGTTACTGGTTTTCAATAACTAGTTAAATGATTTGATGAATTAAGTGCTGAAGAAGAAATGTAGCATTATAACAACTACATGCTCAGGGGGTTCACCTTAGGTGTCCCGCAGTCAGACCATATTGTGGGCTCGATCAGGAAACCACAGAGGAGCTCGAGGGTAACTGTAAAAAACACACAAAAGGAGCACTGAATGACAAAGTGCTGAACCCCTGCTTTCAGCTAAGAATTAATTTCATGAAATTAGTCTTAGCTGACACCCTATACCCGGGACTTAGCGAGTGTGACTCACCCGTGAGGCTGTTGTCTGGTCAACTAGAAAGGGAGGACCAGCCGCCATTATACCCCGTGGATGAACGTATTCAGCGTGAAAGGCGAGATAACACGTAGTAAGAGCCAGGCCACGCTAAAATAGTGCAGAGCAGACTATTAATAAATAATGGATTGCTCATTTGGTGTTGTACACAAAAAATAGCCCCTGCTGACGCATAGTATATCTTGTCACAAACTACACATAAAGTGTTAACAGTAGGAAGGAGTGAGCTAACCTCTTTGGCAAGTAGAGATAGACCAAGAGGGGTGATCTGAGTTGATAAAGTGGAGCCCAGGGCTTAACTGCTAACTCAGCCTAGGGTAGGAAGACAAGAGGCTCATACCGCGGGATACAATCATATCAGGCCGTGTCTACACTTGACACTTACATGCAACTTCTGCTATCCGAATACGAAGATCACATTGAAAAGACAGGTCTAGATGCACAAAAGTTGCTTTGTGGTTTGATTGTGTTCAGATCTGGCTGACCACCTCAGGAGGGGGTCAGGGACTCATTTTGTGCAGATTTCTCCTCAGTCTGGATGCAATCAGGCTTCTAAAGTGCATACAGTGGGAGACGTCATCAGCACTCTGCCCACAAGTCTCCAGAAAAAGTGTGTTTTGGGACCAAGGCACCTTTTCATTGGAGGAAATACGTTCCTAGCGTTGGAGGAAATACGTTCCTAACGTGCTAGTATTTAGATGCTAACCCGTTTGCAATTATTTCGCTTGCTGGCTATATAGCTACAGTAGTTAGCTACTGCCATCAAGTTGTGTTATTTCACATTTTGTGTTACAGCCTGAATTCAAATATCGTACCCCGAAGACATGCTAACCTTTCCCTATTACCATAACAGGAGAGGTTAGCATTTTTGGGTGGGGTATGATATTGTGCGTCTAACTTTCTCACTCATCATTATTCACGATTCATTTAGGACTATCCGTAATTATGGTAGCATCCACATTAATGTATACTGAACAAAAATATAAACGCAACATGTAAAGTGTTAGTCCCATGTTTCATGAGCTGAAATAAAAGATCCCAGAAATTTCCATACGCACAAAAAGCTTATTTCTCTAAAATGTTGTAAACAAATGTGTTTATATCCCTGTTAGTGAGCATTTCTCCTTTGCCAAGATAATCCATCCACCTGACAGGTGTGGCATATCAAGAAGCCGATTAAACAGCATGATCATTACACAGGTGCACCTTGTGCTGGGGACAATAAAAGGCCACTCTAAAATGTGCAGTTTTGTCACACAACACAATGCCACAGATGTCTCAAGTTTTGAGGGAGCATGCAATTGGCATGCTGACTGCAGGAATGTTCACCAGAGCTGTTGCCAGATAATTTAATGTTCATTTGTTTACCATGAGCCATCTCCAACCTCGTTTTAGAGAATTTGGCAGTACATCCAACCAGCCACACAACTGCACACCACGTGTAACTACACCAGCTCAGGACCCCCCCCCACATCTGGGTTCTTCAGCTACGGGATCGTCTGACACCAGCCATCCGGACAGCTGGGGGGGACTGGCTACCAACTGGGTGTGCCTATAACCTCCCAGGCCCACCCATGGCTGCGCCCCTGCCCAGTCATGTAAAATCCATAGATCAGGGCTTAATTTATTTATTTCAATTGACAGATTTCCTTATATGAACTGTAACTCAGTCAAATTGTTGAAATTGTTGCATGTTGTGTTTATATTTTAGTTAAGTATAGAAACATTCTATTCTTATTTACAATAAAAGTGACTCCAAAATGACACTACATTATTTACCATTCATTTCTATTGGGCACACAATAATCTAAAACACAACCAAAACAAACAACAAATACATCTAAGTTTTGTAGAGTCACAAGCTTGATGTAATCACTGCATGCTAGGAATATGGGACCAAATTCTAAACTTTTGACTACGTTAATACACACCAATACTTTTGGTCCCCTAAAATGGGAGGACTATGTCGCGAAAGCGCTGTAATTTCTCTACACTTCACCCGATATGGATGAAAATACCCTCAAATTAAAGCTGACAGTCTGTACTTTAACCTCATAGTCATTGTATCATTTCAAATCCAAAGTGCTGGAGTACAGAGACAAAACAACAAAACGTGTCATTGCGATGATCCACTATAGCCAGGTAAGGGTCTTTGCCTGCTGTTTTGGCATTCAGCATCAGACGTTTTGCCGTCTTATTTGATTTTTTTTACCTTTATTTAACTAGGCAAGTCCGTTAAGAACAAATTCTTATTTTCAATGACGGCCTAGGAACAGTGGGTGAACTGCCTTATTCAGGGGCAGAACGACAGATTTTCACCTTGTCAGCTCGGGGATTCGATCTCGCAACCTTTCAGTTACTAGTCCAACGCTCTAACCACTAGGCTACCTGCCTCCCCTTAACGGATGACTATGCTTTCCCGTTACTTTGAGGGTAATCAGGTGACGAGGTCTTGTGTTCGAATTCCTACAGTTCACCGAATCTTTTGAAATCATGGGAGGAATAGTGAGGTCCATTATCAGAGAAACAGACGTCTGGTATCCCTTGCAAAGTGTGATTTAAGCTTGCGGATCACAGTAGTGGACAGGTAAGTAGTCAATTTCCCAGAAGTTGGAAAGTAATCAGATAATCTCTGTTGTCAAAGGTTAACAGGTCTGTGCCTATCTTTTCCCATGGTCGGCTAGGCAGCTCATGTGGACAAAGTGTCTCTTTTTGTTATTTTGCATCCTGCAGACGTCACACTTTTCTATGAATGTCCTAACCTGTTCGTTCATGCCTTACCAGTATACACATTATCTTGCCCTCCTGAGGCATCCTTCAATCCCAATGTGAGAAAAGTGAATCCGGTTAGTTATTTCACCTCTGAGTGTGTCTGGAATAGCTGCTCTTTCTCCTCTGAATATGATTCCAACTTGAACACTCAGTTCGTCTTGAAATGAGTAGTAGTGTATGACATCTTTCTGTGTATCCATTTTCTTCTTTGGCCATCCCGACTGAATGGTCTGTGTCAGTGTCTGCATTTTCTTGTCTTTTGTGGTTTCAGAGCGACTAGCTTTGAGCCTCTCCTCTGAGATGTGTAGGTATTGGGCCACAATGCTTTCGATTATTTCAGCTTCAACTGATCCTTCTGTGGTACTTCCTGGTAAGTATGCTCAGCTCAGAGTATCGGCAAGCAACATGTCCTTCCCAGGAACATATGTAACCTCAATGTTATACAGTGGGGAGAAGAAGTATTTGATACACTGCCGATTTTGCAGGTTTTCCTACTTACAAAGCATGTAGAGGTCTGTAATTTTTATCATAGGTACACTTCAACTGTGAGAGACGTAATCTAAAATTCAGAAAATCACATTGTATGATTTTTAAGTAATTCATTTGCATTTTATTGCATGACATAAGTATTTGATACATCAGAAAAGCAGAACTTAATATTTGGTACAGAAACCTTTGTTTGCAATTACAGAGATCATACGTTTCCTGTAGTTCTTGACCAGGTTTGCACACACTGCAGCAGGGATTTTGTCCCACTCCTCCATACAGACCTTCTCCAGATCCTTCAGGTTTCGGGGCTGTCGCTGGGCAATACGGACTTTCAGCTCCCTCCAAAGATTTTCTATTGGGTTCAGGTCTGGAGACTGGCTAGGCCACTCCAGGACCTTGAGATGCTTCTTACGGAGCCACTCGTTAGTTGCCCTGGCTGTGTGTTTCGGGTCGTTGTCATGCTGGAAGACCCAGCCACGACCCTTCTTCATTGCTCTTACAATTTCCTTTGGAACATTTCAGGTGCCGGGCTAATCCCCATCGGCATCTTCAACCATCTGTATCTGCCACACGGTGTAGAGAATGTTGTCAGATAGCTTGACTCTTCTTCTAGCTGTATGTGCCAGAAACCATTCTTGACGTCACACACTGTGAATACTCTTTCTTTTAAAAAGGTCCAGTAAGAATGCATCTATAGAGGTAGAGGAAAGTGACTTCTCTTTAGTGCCTTGTTCAATGGTCTGGGGTCTATACATATTCTCAGTTTACCATTTGGTTTCTTCACAATCACAAGGCTGCTTATCCAATCGGGTTCTTTTCTCCACCGGTGTAATAATCCTCCTGTCCTGAAGGCTGCTCTGCCTTCTTTCAATGGCTTCATCATTGCGACTGGAACTCTTCTTTTAGGTAGTTTCACTGGCTCCACCTTGTGGTCAATCTGGATTTTGTAGTTTCCTATCGTCTCCTGTGAAGACAAATGAATATGAACTTTTTATGTTCTCCATAGTCCATTGAACATCTGTGTCCGTAACCCTCTGTCACAATGCTATCCACAGCAACAAAAAAAAGAAAAGTAAACTGCCATTTTACTAGGTTCATGGCCTGAACTGCTTTACTTCCTAGTATCGGCACTCTAGACAGGCGGCACAGTATCTTGTTTCGTGAATTTCTCAGTTGAATCTTGTATTTGCCCAGTGGCTGTAGTGTGCTCTTGCTGTACATCACTAGGATTTATTGGGATAATATTGCAGCTTGCTCCACAATCTAACTGGAATCTCACAAGTTCTTTGACAGTGATCATTTGCCGAAAATAACTGACTAGGTCTCTCGTCTGTAGTAACACTCAGAATATCCTCATCTGTCTCTCACGTCATGCACTCGTTTTCCTTTCCCTTGCTTTGACATGCACTTTGCAGCAAAACGATTGTCCTTCCCACACTTTTTACACTGCTTCCAAAAGCTGGCCATTTGTTTTTATTCCTCTCATGTGTTTTCCCACAGAATTTGCATGAGATTGGATACTAGTCCTTTTCTTTATTTGTTGTATGTTTTATTGCATGGACTTCCTCAACTGTATTACATTGAATTGTTTTACTGTTATTACTTGACAACTCGGCAGATCTACATATCGGCATACAAATTTGTCTGTCAGGTTATCCTCTCTTAGCAGTCTCTCTCTAAGATGAAAGTTGCATGGATCAACGAGTCTTTAATATCACCGAAATTGCATGTACTGGCTAGCGTTTTAGAATCTGTCACATATTTATCAATACCTTCATCAGTTCCTTGACCTCTCAGCAGTCTCATTCAATTTTGGGTTGCAATGCGTGTCAAACGCCTCAATAAACTGGTTCACTGACGACCTCGCGGACATTGAACACGTCATTGTCTCACACAGCTTCCTACCACTCTCTCCAATGAGATGGTAGAAAAGTTTCACTTTCACGGTCTCCTCCGCATCCTCTAGTGTAGTAAGAACCAGGTAGAGTGTCAACTCCTCTTTCCACGATGTCCAGCTCTTCGCCAGGTTGTTGGTGTCCAAGCATAATGTTGTTGGTGGTTTTAATCCAAGCGCGCTTTCCATCTTGCAACGTGGTTTCTCTCTGCGTCACCCGTTTAGGTGGCCTTCTTGCTATATAGCTACATAGCTCACTGTTGGCGAGTCACTTCCAAGTTTGCTACTCACAGCCTCTCGACGGCGAAAGTCATTTTCCTGCCGACAAGTTCGTCTCCGCTGTCACCATATTTCATATCTGTTCTGTCTCTTAGACTTTTCAGATAGGACGGGTTAAAGCATTTCAGCTGCTTAACTATTGTTTATTATTAACAGTCAACATCTCATCATCAATAGAGACGCTGGTCACTGCGGTAGAACGGTATGAGCGAGTGTTGCACACATTAGTGTCCCCACTGCAACACATAACAATACTATTGTTACACCTACCACACAGAATATAAAGATATATGTGGTCATATACAAATGTAAGCAAGTTTTGAAATGATTGTTTTAGTCAAATGTTATATCTGTTTGATCAATTTGCAGTCTACAAATTATTAGTAATTATTCAAGACAAAATCTGCCCTGATAGCCTATATCATTAATTTGAAAGTCCCACAATTTATGAATTCTTGATATTGGCTTTAAAGGGGCATTCTACTGAAATTCTAGGTTCGCGCGGAGCAATTTTGTCAAGTCGGAGACCATCGTTCGTCTCTGCCTTTTAAAGTGTGTTACATTATAACGATTTAACAATTGTCAGACTGCATTAACTTTACAAAAACCAAGTGTTCAAAGTTCTTCTTTTTTTTTTTACTGCAGTCAATTGCAAGTTTCTGCATTTGCTCTTCACCAGCTTCATCCTGCAGCCATCACCTGCATTGTGGGAGGATGTATTGTCAACCAATCATTAGGGTGTTGAAGTTTGACCCACGCGACTGTGCCCAAAAGACGTGACTGAAACAGGAACTAACTTTGCCGCGATTCATGTACAGTGGATAAATACAAATTGAATGTGATATTTGGGGCTCTCTCTCACCAATTGATTGTACAATGTAGGCTACACACATTATTTCAGTGTGTGAGTGAGTGTGTAATATGGGGTTGGAGATGTTTATTTCGAAATTATAGAGAAATTGTTTTATAAACAATGTCAATTACGTCAACACTGCCATGCTGATCTGAGTCTTGCTGTTGGAAAACCACAGCCGTGTCAGACTTGACTGTCGCAAATGCATCTCCCTGACTTTATTCGTCGACTTTTATCTACAGTCCGCTGCTTTTGTCTTACAACTCAAACCCCTACACTTACGTGTTTTTTAAAAATAATTTAGGAATTGTTAAAGCCACACTCTGTAAGATTTCTACCCCATCAAAGAGTGGGCCACCAACAGACCTTTATTAACAATGGATCAAATGTATCCAATGACATTGACTGAAATGTTTCTTAATATCTATTATTATAGAGATCTGCTCAGCCTTAAAACATGAAATACCATGAGAGCAAGATTAGATTTGAAACTCTTTATTATTATGATGGCCCGCAAGTTAACATTTTGTATTATGAAATGTTGTGAAGCTTTGCCTGGGGTTATTGAGTGATCTGGTCTGGATTAGACCTCATAGGAAAACAGTTCATTCAGGTCTCTGTTTATACTTTTCCGGCGCCGAAAAGAGATGGCTGCCTCGCTTCGTGTTCCTTGGAAAATATGCAGTATTTTGTTTGTTTTGTTTGTTTTTTTACGTGTTATTTCTTACATCGGTACCCCGGGTAATCTTAGGTTTCATTACATACAGTCGGGAGGAACTACTGAATATACGATTAACGTCAACTCATCATCGTTCCTACCAGGAATATGACTTTCCCGAAACGGATCCAGTGTTTTGCCTTCCACACAATACAATGGATCTGATCCCAGCCGGCGACCCTGTGCGACGCCGAAAAAGGGGAAAACGTGGCGGTCTCGTGGTCAGGCTTCGGAGACGGGCACATCGCGCTCCACTCCCTAGCATACTACTCGCCAATGTCCAGTCTCTTGACAATAAGGTTGATGAAATCCGAGCACGGGTAGCATTCCAGAGAGACATCAGGGATTGCAACGTGCTCTGCTTCACGGAAACATGGCTAACTCAAGGGACGCTAACGGAGTCGGTGCAGCCAGCTGGTTTCTTCATGCATCGCGCCGACAGAAACAAACATCTTTCCGGTAAGAAGAGGGGCGGGGGGGTATGCCTTATGATTAACGAGAAGTGGTGTGATCATCATAACAACACACAAGAACTCAAGTCGTTCTGTTCACCTGATCTAGAACTCCTCACAATCAAATGTCGACCGCATTATCTACCAAGGGAATTCTCGTCAATCATAATCACAGCCGTATACATTCCCCCCCAAGCAGACACATCGATGGCCCTGAACGAACTTTATCTGACTCTTTGTAAACTGGAAACCACACACCCTGAGGCTGCATTCATCGTAGCTGGGGATTTTAACAAGGCTAATCTAAAAACAAAACTCCCTAAATTCTATCAGCATATCGATTGTGCTACCAGGGCTGGAAAAACACTAGACCATTGTTATACTAATTTCCGCGACGCTTATAAGGCCCTCCCCCGCCCCCCTTTCGGAAAAGCTGACCACGACTCCATTTTGTTGATTCCAGCCTACAAACAAAAACTCAAACAACAAGCTCCCGCGCTCAGGTCTGTTCAACGCTGGTCCGACCAATCTGAATCCACGCTTCAAGACTGCTTCGATCACGCAGATTGGAATATGTTCCGCATCGCGTCCAACAACAATATTGACGAATATGCTGATTCGGTGAGCGAGTTCATTAGGAAGTGCATTGACGATGTCGTACCCACAGCAACGATAAAAACATTCCCAAACCAGAAACCGTGGATTGACGGCAGCATTCGCGTGAAACTGAAAGCGCGAACCACTGCTTTTAACCAGGGCAAGGTGACCGGAAGCATGACCGAATACAAACAGTGTAGCTATTCTCTCCGCAAGGCAATCAAACAGGCCAAGTCTCAGTACAGAGACAAAATCGAGTCGAAATTCAACAGCTCAGACACAAGAGGTATGTGGCAGGGTCTACAGTCAATCACGGATTACAAAAAGAAAACCAGCCCCGTCGAGGACCAGGATGTCTTGCTCCCAGACAGGCTAAACAACTTTTTTGCCCGCTTTGAGGACAATACAGTGCCACTGACACGGCCCCCTACCAAAACCTGCGGGCTCTCCTTCACTGCAGCCGAGGTGAGTAAAACATTTAAACGTGTTAACCCTCGCAAGGCTGCAGGCCCAGACGGCATTCCCAGCCGCGTCCTCAGAGCATGCGCAGACCAGCTGGCTGGTGTGTTTACGGACATATTCAATCAATCCTTATCCCAGTCTGCTGTTCCCACATGCTTCAAGAGGGCCACCATTGTTCCTGTTCCCAAGAAAGCTAAGGTAACTGAGCTAAACGACTACCGCCCCGTAGCACTCACTTCCGTCATCATGAAGTGCTTTGAGAGACTAGTCAAGGACCATATCACCTCCACCCTACCGGACACCCTAGACCCACTCCAATTTGCTTACCGACCCAATAGGTCCACAGACGACGCAATCGCAACCACACTGCACACTGCCCTAACCCATCTGGACAAGAGGAATACCCATGTGAGAATGCTGTTCATCGATTACAGCTCAGCATTTAACACCATAGTACCCTCCAAACTCGTCATCAAGCTCGAGACCCTGGGTCTCGACCCCGCCCTGTGCAACTGGGTCCTGGACTTCCTGACGGGCCGCCCCCAGGTGGTGAGGGTAGGTAACAACATCTCCACCCCGCTGATCCTCAACACTGGGGCCCCACAAGGGTGCGTTCTGAGCCCTCTCCTGTACTCCCTGTTCACCCACGACTGCGTGGCCATGCACGCCTCCAACTCAATCATCAAGTTTGCGGATGACACTACAGTGGTAGGCTTGATCACCAACAACGACGAGACGGCCTACAGGGAGGAGGTGAGGGCCCTCGGAGTGTGGTGTCAGGAAAATAACCTCATACTCAACGTCAACAAAACAAAGGAGATGATTGTGGACTTCAGGAAACAGCAGAGGGAGCACCCCCCTATCCACATCGACGGGTCAGTAGTGGAGAAGGTGGAAAGTTTTAAGTTCCTCGGTGTACACATCACGGACAAACTGAACTGGTCCACCCACACAGACAGCGTTGTGAAGAAGGCGCAGCAGCGCCTCTTCAACCTCAGGAGGCTGAAGAAATTCGGCTTGTCACCAAAAGCACTCACAAACTTCTACAGATGCACAATCGAGAGCATCCTGTCGGGCTGTATCACCGCCTGGTACGGCAACTGCTCCGCCCACAACCGTAAGGCTCTCCAGAGGGTAGTGAGGTCTGCAGAACGCATCACCAGGGGCAAACTACCTGCCCTCCAGGACACCTACACCACCCGATGTCACAGGAAGGCCATAAAGATCATCAAGGACAACAACCACCCAAGCCACTGCCTGTTCACCCCGCTATCATCCAGAAGGCGAGGTCAGTACAGGTGCATCAAAGCAGGGACCGAGAGACTGAAAAACAGCTTCTATCTCAAGGCCATCAGACTGTTAAACAGCCACCACTAACATTTAGCGGCCGCTGCCAACATACTGACTCAACTCCAGCCACTTTAAAAATGGGAATTGATGGAAATTATGTAAAAATGTACCACTAGCCACTTTAAGCAATGCCACTTAATACAATGTTTACATACCCTACATTACCCATCTCATATGTATATATACTGTACTCTATATCATCTACTGCATCTTGCCATCTTCATGCAATACATGTACCACTAGCCACTTTAAACTATGCCACTTTATGTTTACATACCCTACAGTACTCATCTCATATGTATATACCGTACTCTATACCATCTACTGCATCTGCCATGCCGTTCTGTACCACCACTCATCCATATATCTTTATGTACATATTCTTTATCCCTTTACACTTGTGTGTGTGTGTAAGGTAGTAGTGTGGAATTGTTAGGTTAGATTACTGTTGGTTATTACTGCATTGTCGGAACTAGAAGCACAAGCATTTCGCTACACTCGCATTAACATCTGCTAACCATGTGTATGTGACTAATAAATTTGATTTGATTTGATTTGATTTTTATATAAAGTGAAGCCGGTTCAGAAGGGAAACCCGAGTGCTGGTATCAGCTGATCACATGAGCAGAGATTGCCCCAAAGTATTTCTGCTATGCCAACCCCACCCCAGCCTCACACCTGTTTGGCTGGAGTAGCCTAGAGAAGCTAGCTAGCTAGGCTAACTGGAGTAGCCTAGAGAAGCTAGCTAGCTAGGCTAATTGAGGCGACATGCTGTGCTTTCTCCCCAACCCGATTCAGATAAAACAACAGCCTCGTTGTAGCCTACCTACTCCTTTTAATTCCATCATTTTATTCCATCTTGCATTGCATTAGTGAACTCTCACTTCACTTGCTACACATTGAGCTGCTTTGATTGGCCAAAATAAACATCAAGCTACACGTGTGAAGGCTACGGCTACAATGAAAAGGTAATGTAAATGTCATAGTATGTCCTTTTATGTAACAATGTCAGATGGATATCTTCATTTAATTTAGAAAACTTTTCAGTGTTAAAATATGTCACCTTTTTTGTTGTTGCAAAAATGAATGCTCACAAGTATTCAAATACTAACATCCGTTTGGATATTAGAGTATTCGAATACCGTGCACATCCCTAGTCAAGACCTAATGTATTGTTCATCTTTCATAATAAATGGTTAAACAAATGTGTAGTGTTTCCTTTCTGAACTAAATTCTCGATTTGTCTTTGGCAGGAGAGGGACCAGACTCTCGTCCTGACAGCGGGAAGAGTCCCTCAGAGGAACCACAGCCAGCGATATCCAAACCAGCAATACCACACCACTGCTCCCAATGTGGAAAGAGTTTTAAGTGGTTATGGAAGCTGAAAGGGCATGAGAGAACACACACAGGAGAAAGGCCTTACCACTGCTCTCAGTGTAGAAAAACTTTTACCCAGTTAAGGAGTCTGAAAGAACATAAGAAAATACGCACAGGAGAGAAGCCTTACCACTGCTCCATGTGTGGAAAGAGTTTTTCCCGGCCAGGGGACCTGAAAACGCATGAAAGGACACACACAAGTGAGAAGCCTTACCACTGTTCCCAGTGTGGAAGGCATTTTAAGTGGTTAGGGAGTCTGAAGGAGCATAAGAAAATACACACAGGAGAGCAGCCTTACCATTGTTCCTTGTGTGGAAAGAGTTTTACCCAGTTAGGGAACCTGAAAAGGCATGAGAGACCAGACACTCACGATGATAACAGGAAGAGTCCCTCCGATGAACCAGACCCAGAGACGTCCAAACCAGCGAGACGACACCACAGCTCCCAGTGTGGAAAGAGTTTTACTGAGTTGTGGAACCTAAAAGTGCATAAGAGGACACACACAGGAGAAAAGCCTTACCATTGCTCCCAATGCTGAAATAGTTTTAGGTGGTTAGGTAACCTGAAGGAGCATGAGTGAACACACACAGGAGAGAAGCCCTACCACTGCTCTCATTGTGGAAAGAGTTTTACCCAGTCAGGGGACCTGAAAAGGCATGAGAGAACGCACACACAGGAGAGAAGCCCAACCATTGTTCCCACTGTGGAAATTGTTTTAGGTGGTTAGGGACCCTGAAGGAGCATGAGAGAATATGCACAGGAGAGAAGCCCTACCACTGCTCCCAGGGTGGGAAGACATTTTCTCGATTAGGGTACCTGAAAAGACACATGAGAATTGAGAAGCTACAGTTGAAGTCGGAAGTTTACATACGCCTTAGCCAAATACATTTAAACTCCTGACATTTAGTACAAGAGGGGACTGAGCACGCACCCATGAGGGGCCCCCATGTTGAGGATCAGCGTGGCAGATGTGCTGTTACCTACCCTTACCACCTGGGGGCGGCCGTCAGTAAGTCCAGGATCCAGTTGCAGTTGGAGGTGTTTAGTCCCAGGGTCTTTAGCTTAGTGATGAGCTTTTGAGGGCACTATGGTGTTGAACACTGAGCTGTAGTCAATGAATAGCATTCTCACGTAGGTGTTCCTTTTGTCCAGGTTGGATAGGGCAGTGTGGAGTGCAATAGAGGTTGCATCATCTGTGGATCTGTTGGGGCGGTATGCAAATTAGTGGGTCTAAGATTTCTGGGATAATGGTGTTGATGTGAGCCATGACCAGCCTTTCAAAGCCCTTCCTGGCTACAGACGTGAGTGCTATGGGTCGGTATTCATTTAGGCAGGTTACCTTGGTCTTCTTAGGTACATGGACTATGGTGGTCTGCTTGAAACATGTTGGTATTACAGACCCGGTCAGGGAGAGGTAGAAAATGTCAGTGAATACACTTGACAGTTGGTCAGCGCATGTTCGGTGTACACGTCCTGGTAATCTGTCTGGCCCTGCGGCCTTGTGAGTGTTGACCTGTTTAAAGGTCTTACTCACATCGGCTACGGAGAGCGTGATCACACAGTTGTCCGGAACAGCTGGTTGCTTGCCTTGAAGCATACATAGAAGTCATTTAGCTCATCTGAGCTCGTGTCACTGGGCAGCTCGCGGCTATGCTTCCCTTTGTAGTCTGAAACAGTTTGCAAGCCCTGCCACATCCGACGAGCGTCGGAGCCGGTGTAGTAGGATTCAATCTTAGTCCTGTATTGACGGTTCGTCGGAGGGCATAGCGGGATTTCTTATAAGCGTCTGGGTTAGAGTCGCGCTCCTTGAAAACGACAGCTCTACCCTTTAGCTCAGTGCGGATGTTGCCTGTAATCCATGGCCCCTTTGGGGTACATACCCCCACTAGTAGTAGCAGCTAGCTAACGTTAACAGGATCCAAACATAAACATAAAAAAACAATACAATCATTTAATTGGCAGATTCATTTTTAAAAAAAAATCACAGTTGGATATACCCATATAAACACACACATCACCATAGCTACCAAGGACAGTGGGATTGAACTTCGGGAAAAGTGGGAATGGGGTGGGGATCTGCAGCAAAGGCTATGAGCTGGTGGCTGGGGCGCCAGAGGGCGGCAGCCAATTGCCAAAATGCCGCCCCAAATTCAATTGCCGCCGTAGGCAGCCGCCTAATATGAGGACCGGCCCTGCATGGGAGAGATCGCATTTGTAAAATGATGTATCGTTTCAAATGTCGTAGAGACAGACTGGTAGGTTTATACAACCCCCAACTGTTGCAAACCAAATAGTAGCATGGAAAATGTATTTGAAGACAATTTCTTCCAAAGGGAGATAAAGATTATGAATTTCCTGCATGGGCTGCAGGACAGTGGAATTATGACATTAACACGTCATGGCATTTTGTGGGACATGGCATAACTCCAGTATATCAACCAATCAGCATCCAGGATCCAAACCACCCATTTGATTTAAGAAATAAGGCACAAGAGGCAGTGCTGTATCGTGAATATAGTCACAGGTAAATGGCGTTGTTCGTCAACCCATTTACCTGTGACTATATTCATGATATAGCACTGCCTCCTTTGCCTTATTGCTTTTTTATATAACGGGTGGGTCTAATGCTGATTGGTTAAAACCACATTCCAGCCTGTGTCTATTCCACAAGTTACCACTGGCTAAATATATGACGTTAAAATGCCTATTTACTCTCTTCCATCTGACTGCTCAATCCACTGTCTCATCAGCCCAGCCAGAAATTTTGTCAACTTGATCTCCACTATAAAAAAAAACATCTAGACTTTTTTTAGACTAACATTTAGTTTTCAACGGTGGAGATTTGTATAAACCTTGCCGTCTGTCTCTTCGACATTTGCAGCATTGTTTCAATATTCAAATTTGATATCCAGCTGTCAAATGGTATTAAACGTGTCGGGATGAGACAGGCAGGCAGCTTTTCTCAGCCAGTCGAAATCATGAATCAGCATCATTTTATGGATATACAATGAAATACCAAAAAGGTCAAACGAAACGAAGTGCAGCTAGTTTGCAGTCTTTCCAGCTTCAGTTTGAAGTGACTTGTGTTAACTGTGTTGTTGGCTAGCTGCTCTGAACAACAGTGCCCTGACGAAAGAGCACATTTTCTATGCCAGGTGAAATCTCCCTTCATTAGCTCATTGTTATGGATGTATCCAAATAAATTTCACTAGAAAATAGCTTAAACATTTACATTTTAGTCATTTAGCAGAAGCTCTTATCCAGAGCGACTAACAATACTTTTTTCGTAAACAAATACAAATGCAGCTACTTTGTTGTTATTCTGGCTGCACTGTTTGATGTGACTAAGTTAGCTGTAGTTGGTTAGCTAACAAGCAAGGGATAAGAACGTTGCCAGCCCTCAACATTTAGAACGAACGACTGGGTCGTGTCCATAAAAGGAACAAAAACAGTTTACGACTGGGTCGCGTCTCTGGCAACCGAACTGATAGAATTGTTGTGCCATTCGTCCACCGCCATCACCTCACATTTCAGCATGATAATGCACACCCCCATGTTTGAAGGATCTGTACAAAATTCCTGTAAGGTGAAAATGTCCTAGTTCTTCCAAAGCCTGCATACTCACAAGACATGTCACCCAGTGGCAGTGATGAAAAAAGCACCCAATTGTCATACTTGAGTAAA
>NC_092091.1:42564571-42742071 GCF_045679555.1 Salvelinus alpinus | reverse complement strand
ACACACACACACACACACACACACACACACACACACACACGCTCTCTCTCTGCTTAGGAAAGTGTCTTGGCCAGCTCCGTAAACAGTGGAAAGAGCTGCGCTGATGACATCACAGAGGGGGTTCCGTGCCGAGAAGTTGGCCAGACCATGATAGAGACAGAAAGACACACACACACACACACACACACACACACACACACACACACACACACACACACACACACACACACACACACACACCATGATAGAGACACAGAAAGATGGGGATAATGAACACTACACACACACTACACACACACACACACACACACACACACACACACACACACACACGTACGTGTCCACAGTAGCTGGCCTTTTACGTGATTGTGTTGTCGAAGAAGCAGAAGTAACCTCATCCTGAGGGGGGAGATGAATGCCATTCATATTATAGAGGGACTGGTAGTGGGGATGGTGGGGCTCTCTGTAAATGTTTTAGTCTTTATGTCAGCACTGGACATGGACCAGGGACCAAGGAAGGGAAGAATGGAGGAGTGGAGAAAGATGTCACTGGCTCAGTGGAAGTGCAGAGCTGAGGTCACTAATGATCAACTTCAGCCAATCCCTCTCGCCATCAGTTCATATTTTCAGGTTGCGTAGGGAAAGCTATTGCACACTGGCCAGCTGTCATTTATGTGCCTATTCCTTTACCATTGGAGGAGAAAATCAGAGTGGGTAGGGTTCGTATTTTTACTGTGTTACCCCAATGGGGTCGGTGCCGGTGTCTGTTCTGAGGGTTTGGTTTCCCTCTCAGCTGCTTGACACCCAGCTAAATGACAACTCCTACTCTCTGCTCTGTATATAGAGCCCTCAGAGTCGGATCAGTGCATTACACACGCGCGCCTACAGACACACAAACGCACACACACTTTTTTTTTATTTAGTTGTTTGTTATTTTAGTAATTTTTTTATTGAATATCTGAAACATACAGTATACTTGCAGTGAAGCCGCTCGACAACGACATCATACCAGTCATCCAACAGACTCCCATTCAGAGCGACACACAGAAGCATCCAGGGTCAATGCCCCGCTCAAGGGCACGTTGACAGATCTCCCACCAGGCCAATAACCGTGAACCCGAACCCTCCAAGATCCTCCCACAGTCCCCCCCCCCCAAATAAAAATAAAAAATACAATTTTTGTCATTTTTTATTGGGCAGACAGACCAATTCCCTACCTCCACCCGCTGCCACCTGCCTCCTCCATGTTTTGGGTAATGCTGTAATCAATTGGTTGTACTCTTGGATTGAGCAGACCTTCCCGTACAATTCTGATAACTCAATGTAGGACATTACCATTCCAATTTACAATATCATTTAAGAACCAAATACCCTTTTCAAACATCTTTCCCATAAATACAGGTATTTTATTAACCAGCACATTTGAGTTCAGCCATAATATTTGTTGTAATATTTGTTCTATCTTTTCAGGGGGATGAAATTGAAATTGTAGCCAGCTCTGCAATGCTTGTTTGAAAAAGAGAGATACTTTGAAAAAAGTATAATTTTCAATTAATCGAAAATGAGACATGGCAATCTGCACAAAGGAAAAAAGGCCATTTTTAAACAATGGATGAGCTTTTCTTAATCTACTTTAGAACCATTTAGGGTTCAAGTAAAACTTTTGAATAAGTGAAGCTTTTAGAGAGGTTTAGTGCTTTTATATTTAATAATCTAAACCCACCCAATTCATATTCATTATATAGATAGGCACGTTTTATTTTGTCTGGTTTAGCGTCCCAGATAAAGCGAAATGTTTTTTTTTTCATATGATTTGAAAAATGAATTATCAGGAGTAGGCAGCGCCATAAGTAAGTGAGTAAACTGAGATATGACTAAGGAGTTAATCAGGGCAATTTTCTTTCCATAAATAGACAGGTATTAACCTCTCCATGGTTGCAGGATCTTGTCTATTTTTACAGGTTTTCTATTGAAATTCATTGTGGAGAGCTTATTTATATATTTTGTGATATGAATGCAATCAGCCCATTTTTTAGGTAAACTGCAGGGTGATGTAAAAGTTGTATTTTTTAAAGATCCAATACGTAATATTGTACACTTATCATAATTAACTTTTCTTTACTCTCTGGACTAAAACCTATCTAGATCCTCAGTGAGACATTGAGTCATTGGCATACATGGACACCTTTGTTTTGGATTTCTAATCCTCTAATGTTGTTACTGGATCGGATTTTAATAGCTAGCTTTTCGATGGCCATAACGAATACAGTGCGGAAACAAGTATTTGATACACTGCCGATTTTGCAGGTTTTCCTACTTACAAAGCATGTAGAGGTCTGTGATTGTAACCATAGGTACACTTCAACTGTGAGAGACAGAATCAAAAATCCTGAAAATCACATTGTATGATTTTTAAGTAATTAATTTGCATTTTATTGCATGACATAAGTATTTGATACATCAGAAAAGCAGAACTTAATATTTGGTACAGAAACCTTTGTTTGCAATTACAGAGATATACGTTTCCTGTAGTTCTTGACCAGGTTTGCACACACTGCAGCAGGGATTTTGGCCCACTCCTCCATACAGACCTTCTCCAGATCCTTCAGGTTTCGGCAATATGGACAATATGGACTTTCAGCTCCCTCCAAAGATTTTCTATTGGGTTCAGGTCTGGAGACTGGCTAGGCCACTCCAGGACCTTGAGATGCTTCTTACGGAGCCACTCCTTAGTTGCCCTGGCTGTGTGTTTCGGGTCGTTGTCATGCTGGAAGACCCAGCCACGACCCATCTTCAATGCTCTTACTGAGGGAAGGAGGTTGTTGGCCAAGATCTCGCGATACATGGCCCCATCCATCCTCCCCTCAATACGGTGCAGTCGTCCTGTCCCCTTTGCAGAAAAGCATCCCCAAAGAATGATGTTTCCACCTCCATGCTTCACGGTTGGGATGGTGTTCTTGGGGTTGTACTCATCCTTCTTCTTCCTCCAAACACGGCGAGTGGAGTTTAGACCAATAAGCTCTATTTTTGTCTCATCAGACCACATGACCTTCTCCCATTCCTCCTCTGAATCATCCAGATGGTCATTGGTAAACTTCAGACGGGCCTGGACATGCGCTGGCTTGAGCAGGGGGACCTTGCGTGCGCTGCAGGATTTTAATCCATGACGGCGTAGTGTGTTACTAATGGTTTTCTTTGAGACTGTGGTCCCAGCTCTCTTCAGGTCATTGACCAGGTCCTGCCGTGTAGTTCTGGGCTGATCCCTCACCTTCCTCATGATCATTGATGCCCCACGAGGTGAGATCTTGCATGGAGCCCCAGACCGAGGGTGATTGACCGTCATCTTGAACTTCTTCCATTTTCTAATAATTGCGCCAACAGTTGTTGCCTTCTCACCAAGCTGCTTGCCTATTGTCCTGTAGCCCATCCCAGCCTTGTGCAGGTCTACAATTTTATCCCTGATGTCCTTACACAGCTCCCTGGTCTTGGCCATTGTGGAGAGGTTGGAGTCTGTTTGATTGAGTGTGTGGACAGGTGTCTTTTATACAGGTAACGAGTTCAAACAGGTGCAGTTAATACAGGTAATGAGTGGAGAACAGGAGGGCTTCTTAAAGAAAAACTAACAGGTCTGTGAGAGCCAGAATTCTTACTGGTTGGTAGGTGATCAAATACTTATGGCATGTAATAAAATGCAAATTAATTACTTAAAAATCATACAATGTGATTTTCTGGATTTTTGTTTTAGATTCCGTCTCTCACAGTTGAAGTGTACCTATGATAAAAATTACAGACCTCTACATGCTTTGTAAGTAGGAAAACTTGCAAAATCGGCAGTGTGTCAAATACTTGTTCTCCCCACTGTAGATATTGTGACAGCGGACACCCTTGTTTAATTCCTCTTGACAATTCAAAACTCTCTGAGAAGTAGCTGTTATTTACTATTTTACACCTGCTTACACTTGCTATACATTATTTTTACCCATTTTATAAGAAAATTACCGAAATTTAAAAAATCCAGGCATTTATAAATAAAATACAATCTTACTCTATCAAATGCCTTTTCAAAATCCACTATAAGTACCAGGCATGGCTTCTCAGATGTTTCATGATGTTCTATTATTTCGAGTAGTTGTCATATATTATCTCCAATGTATCATCCATGTAAAAAACCTGTCTGATCAGGATGAACAATACCTGGTAAAACCCTTTTAATTCTGAGTGCTATGCATTTTGCTAGTATTTTTGCATCACAACATTGAGGTGTAAAGGGCCTCCAGTTCTTTAGATAGACTGGGTCTTTATATTTGCCATCTGGGTCTTGGTTTAATAATAGAGAAATCAGACCTTCCTGCTGAGTACCTGACAGACTACCATTTCTATAGGAGTAGTTAAAACAATCTAACAATGGAGCTTTTAGTATATCAAAAAATACTTGATATACCTCTACCGGTATGCCATCAAGCCCTGGGGCTTTTCCAGACTGAAAGGATTTAATAGCCTCAAAAAGTTATTCCGCTGTAATTTGGCCTTCGCACTGAAAGCACACACACTTTGTGTAGAAGATGAATTACCATAACAGCTTGATGCGTTTGTGTGAGATTGCAAGTGTATGTGTGTGCCTCTCTCTCTCTTTTTCTAACTCATTCTCTCTCTCTCTCTCTCTCTCTCTCTCTCTCTCTCTCTCTCTCTCTCTCTCTCTCTCTCTCTCTCTCTCTCTCTCTCTCTCTCTCTCTCTCTCTCTCTCTCTCTCTCTCTCTCTCTTGCTTTGCCCTCGCAGCCATCACTCACTCACGGCAACCTCCCTCCCTCCCTCAGGGCGTTGAAGTGGTAGACTGGTAAAGAGGAGAGGAAGGTAATTTCCATAGTGTATGGCTAATGTATGCTGATGGCCTATCGACCTCCTCCTACACACCTCTCCTCCTCATCCCTCTCTCCTCAGACCGGAGGGACTGGCAGACGAGTGGGAGTGGAGGAGAGGAAACGGTGGGGTGAGAGGATGGGCGATGGAGGGTTATGACAGCAGCTGCGTTATGGGTATGGAGAATTTGTACTACATGCCATGCAGTCCTGCCTTGTCATACCTTTCCATCTAGCTGAACTGTGGCCGGCTGTGAGCAGGAAGCCTATGTTATTGTCAGTTGGTCTGCATTTTCAAGTTTCACGTTTGAATGTCATGCGCACAAGTACAGTGACATACCTTTCTTGCAAGCTCCATTAGGCTGCCATGTAAGTGTATGACAGGACTGAGAGTCCGATGCATTATTTAAGTGATCCCTTCTGCTGACGGACACAAGTTTTAATTTTTTTTAAATCCCAAATGGCTCCCTATTCTCAATGGGCCCTGATCAGAAGTAGTGCACTATACAGGGGGAATAGGGTGCCATTTGGAACGTAATCAAGTATGGGGCTGAATGGCTCCTTGTCCAATTACAGTGGGCTTAAATTGACACATTTCCAGGCAGGGGATTTACTGACCGACGCCCTCCTTCACTCCATCCATCCATCTAGCCGTCTCTCTTCCTCTCCCTCCTTCCATCCCTCCATATCTGCTTTCACTCCTATTGGTGGACCGCGACCCGTGTAGCAATAATAACTCTGTGTCAGGAGACTTTACACTGGGTATCATAAATATTCACCCCCCTTGGATTTTTTTCACATTTTGTTGCATTCCAAAAGAGGGATTGAAATAGATTTATTTGTGATTTCTTTTTTTTGGGGGGGGGGGGGCATTGATCTACACAAAATACTCCACAGTGTCAAAGTGAAATAAACATTTGACCCATTTTTACAAATTAATAAAAATCCAATAACTAAAATATAATCGTTGCATAAGTATTCACCCCCAATGTTTAGACAAGATTTAACTAATGTGGCTTAACGAATCACATAACGAATCACATAATCACATCACATGATCTACACAAAATACTCCACAGTGTCAAAGTGAAATAAACATTTGACCCATTTTTACAAATTAATAAAAATCCAATAACTAAAATATAATCGTTGCATAAGTATTCACCCCCAATGTTTAGACAAGATTTAACTAATGTGGCTTAACGAATCACATAAGTTACATGGATTCACTCCGTGTGAAATAATAGGGTTTGAAAGGATTTTTGAATGACTAAGCCTTCCTCTGTCCCCCATACGCACAACATCTGTCTCTCAGTCAAGTGTTGAATTTCAAGCACAGATTAAACTACAAAGACCAGGGAGCTTTTCGAAAGCCTCATAAAGAAGGGCAGTGATTGGTAGATGATTAACAATGACACATCAGATATGTAATATCTCATTAAGCATGGTCCTTCTGATCTGAGCTGCAGAACAGGAAGGTAACTGCTCAGGGATGTCACCATGAGGCCATTGGTGATTTTGAAACAGCTACGGAGTTCAATGGCTGAGGATGGATCAACTGCATTGTCGTGACTCCACAATAGTGTCCTAAATGACAGAGTGAAAAGAAGAATACAAATATACAGATTAAGGCACTGAAGTAATACTGAAGAAAAAAAACACTGCTCTGTTGGATTCTTCAAATACAACACAATACGTCACTGAGTAACTGCCTCCTTATTTTCAAACGTGGTGGTGGCTGCATCATGGTATGCTTGTTATCGGCAAAGACTTGGGTGTTGTTCTGGATAAAAAGAAGTAGGATGGAGCTAAGCGTGGCAGTTAGCCTAGTGGTTAGAGTGTTGGGCCAGTAACCGAAAGGTTGGTGGATCGAATCCCCAAGCTGACAAGGTAAAAATCTGTTCTTCTGCCCATTCCTAGGCCGTCATTGTAAATAAGAATATGTTCTTAACTGACTTGCCTAGTTAAATAAAGGTCAAATAAAATAAGCACAGGCAAATCCTAGAGGAAAGCCTAGTTCCGTCTCCTACACTGGAGTTGCTTACCAAGAAAACAGTGAATGTTCCTGAGTGTCCAAGTTACAGTTTTGACTTAAATCTGATTGAAAATCTATGAAAAAAACTTTAAAATTGCTGTCTAGCCATGATCCCCCAACACCTTGACAGAGCTTTTGAAAAGAATAAGGGGTAAATATAGCACAATCGGACTTAGTGAATACTTAGTGTTTCTAACATGTATTGACTCGGGGTTGAATACTTATATAATAAGGGTATATTAGTATCTTTTTTTTTCATCAAATTTTTCTTCCACTTTAACATCACATAGTATTTAGTGACAATTAAATCAGTTTTAATCTCACTTAGTAACACAATCAAATGTGAAGAAATCAAGGGGGGGGTGAATACTAGCAATACCCACTGTATCTGCTGTTGCTTATTGGTTTAGAGTTTATTGAACCTTTATTTAAGCAGGGAGTCATGCTGAGATCGCTGTCTCTTTCGCAGATTATACACATCAATTACACTGTACATGAAAAGCAATACACAGTCAAATGAAACAAACACATTCTTCAGTCAAAAAGGCCCTCTAACATCCGCCTGAACTACCCCGGAGGCACCAACTCCACCAACTTTAAGGAGTTTGGGAGATCATTCCACATGAGAGGCGCAAAAAAAAAGAACTAAATGCAGATTTACCTAACTCGGTGGAGATTGAAGGGATGTCTAGGGTGAGCCAACCCTGATTCCGGGTCTGAACCTATACCCATTGCCAATAACCCGGAATGGTTGACTGAATGTTGACTGAATTATTTGTTTTCTGCTATTTAACGAAAGACTGGACCTGTTCTTAACCTGTCTAGGACTGGGAACCCCTCGCCAACAGCCAATGAAATTGCAGGGCGCCAAATTCAATCAACAGAAATCTCATAATTCAATTTTCTCAAACATACAAGTATTAGACACCATTTTAAAGATACAATTCTCGTTAATCCAACCACAGTGTCCGATTTCAAAAAAGCTTTTGGGCGAAAGCAGAACATATCATTATGTTAGGTCAGCAACTTGTCACAGAAAGCATACAGCGATTTTCCAACCAAAGAGAGGAGTCACAAAAAGCAGAAATATTGATAAAATGAATCACTAACCTTTGATATTCTTCATCAGATGACACTCCCGGGACAACATGTTACACAATACATGTATGTTTTGTTCAATCAAGTTCATATTTATATCCAAAAACCTCAGTTTACATTTGGCTTTGCCTCCAAAACATCCCGTGAATTTGCACAGAGCCACATCAAATCACAGAAATACTCATAATAAACATTAATAAAATATACAAGTGTTATTCACAGATTTAAAGATATACTTCTCCTTAATGCAACCGCTGTGTCAGATTTCTAAAAAACTTTACGGAAAAAGCAAACCATGCAATAATCTGAGTACGGCGCTCAGAGACCAACACAACCCAAGAAGATATCCGCCATGTTGGAGTCAACATAAGTCAGAAATAGCATTATAAATATTCACTTACCTTTGATGATCTTCGTTAGAATGCACTCCCAGGAATCCCAGTTCCACAATAAATGTTTGATTTGTTCCATGAAGTCCATCATTTATGTCCAAATTCCTCCTTGTTGTTTGCGCGTTCAGTACACAATCTAAACTCACGACGCGCGGGCAGGTCCAGGCAAGAGTTCAGACGATAAGTCATATTACAGTCCGTAGAAACATGTCAAACGAAGTATAGAATCAATCTTTAGGATGTTTTTAACATAAATCTTCAATAATGTTCCAACCGGAGAATTCCTTTGTCTGTAGAAAAGCTATGGAACAGAGCTCGCTCTCACGTGAACGAGCGTCAAGAGCTCAAAGCATTCTGCCAGACCTCTGACTTATTCCCCTCTCATTCGGCCCCACTTCACAGTAGAAGCATCAGACAAGGTTCTAAAGACTGTTGACATCTAGTGGAAGCCTTAGGAAGTGCAACATGACCCATATCCCACTGTATCTTCAATAGGGAATGAGTTGAAAAACGACCAACCTCAGATTTCCCACTTCCGGGTTGGATTTATTCTCCGGTTTTTGCCTGCCATATGAGTTCTGTTATACTCACAGACATCATTCAAACAGTTCTAGAAACTTCAGAGTGTTTTCTATCCAAATCTACTATTAATATGCATATATTAGCAACTGGGATTGAGTAGCAGGCAGTTTACTCTGGGCACGCTTTTCATCCAAACGGGAAAATGCTGCCCCCTATCCATAACAAGTTAAAGAAGAAGCCTCTTTTAATTTTTCATTTCTTAACCAACTCGTCAAAATGCTTTTTGAAAGAAAGCTTTTCGTCAGTGCAGATGCCCCGAGGGACAAGATCAACGAAGGCACCGTTCAAATTGGATGGAAACCAGCCTGCACTTTATGATGAGGAAACTGCTCTGTCATTGCGTCAGTACTGAGAAGAGTAGTGCTTGTTTTGTGTGTCTGTGAGTGTACGGTTTGTGTGTGTGTTTTTGTGAATGTGTATGCACTGTGTGTGTGTGTGTTTATTTGTCTACGTCTTAGAGAGAAAGCCAGGAGGAGTAGATGTATCTCTCAAAAGCTCAGGTGGATTCTGTAAAAGCCAGCCGCTTTGATAATGGGCTGAAAGGAGCTCTTTAACAATCCACTGTAGTCTCTCTCTCTCAAGTGAAATAAACAATAACAAATGTACAGTTAACATTACACTCACAAAAGTTCCAAAATAATAGAAACTTCATAATATGTCTATATACAGTGTTGTAATGATGTGCAAATAGTTAAAGTACAAAAGGGAAAATAGATTAATATGGGTAGTATTTACAATGGTGTTGGTTCTTCACTGGTTGCCCTTTTCTTGTGGCAACAGGTCACTCATCTTGCGTCTGTGATTGCACACTGTGGTATTTCACCCAGTAGATATGGGAGTTTATCAAAATTGGATTTGTTTTCGAATTCTTTGTGGATCTGTGTAATCTGAGGGAAGTATGTGCCTCTATGGTCATACATTTGGCAGGAGGTTAGGAAGTGCAGCTCAGTTTCCACCTCATTTTGTGGGCAGTGTGCACATGGCCTGTCTTCTCTTGAGAACCAGGTCTGCCTTCGGCGGCCTCTCTCAATAGCAAGGTTATTGTATACTCAATGAGTCTGTACTGTTCCTTCATTTTGGGTCAGTCACAGTGGTCAGGTATTCTGCCACTGTGTAGTCTCTGTTAAGGGCCAAATAGCATTCTAGTTTGCTTTGCTTTTTTGTAAATTCTTTAAAATGTGTCAAGAAATTCTCTTTTTATTTTCTCATGATTTGGTCGGGTCTAATTGTGTTGCAATTACAGGAGATCTGTCTCTCTCTCTCTCTCTCTGAAATTCTGAGCCAGAATTCCCCAGAGAAGACACACCTGGACAGAGAGAAAGAGAAAAGGAGAGAGAGCGAGAGAGTCGGACATGAGTTGGAGCTCACCTTGTGAGAGCATACTGCCAGTCTCTGGCGGCATGAAATATTCCACACACACTCTGTAATTGTGATGGAATAGGGGCGTGTTCATGCACGGTTTCGTTTGCTTGTTTGGTCGTTAGTTCTGTGCTGTTTTGAGTGAGGTGTGTGGTTGTAACGGCGTATTCTCTGTGTTTCAGCTGGCCCAGGATGAGGGCAGCCCGGTGCGTGGCTTCGGGGTGGTGGAGTATGAGAGTGCAGAGCAGGCGGAGGCCATACTGATAGAGATGGACAAAACACTGGTGGGAGGACAGGAGATCCGCCTGTCTCTCTGCACCCCCGGAACCTCAGGCAGGAGCACATTGGCCGCGCTCATAGCTGCTCAGGGCGTGGTGAGTGACTGGACACACACACACACACACACACACACACACACACACACACACACACACACACACGGTAGATATACAAACGCTCCCACCTCACACATTTATTAAAAATAGAAAATAGAGATACATTTTACTGATTCAGATACAGTACAAACTTGAACTAGGGACAACCTTGGAAATGCATGTGCTATGGTCAGGACTGCACACCTCGATAAACGGATGGTTCCATCGACTCGCTGCGTACGCTCGCTCAATATGCTTGCGCGCATTCATACATGCATACATACATATACATGAATACAAATAGCCTCCTACTCATTCTCTCTCTCTGGTGCTGTGTGGCTGTTACAGTAACCATAACGGTGGCAGTTATAATTACAGTTGTCCCAGGGTAGGACTGGCTCACAATAAACCCACTCCCTCTGACGAAAGGAAATCACGCTGCGCCCACTGCCGCTGTAACAAACATACACCAACACACACACGCACTGCTCAATGTAATCAAACACATGCACAGACAAAATCACACACACACACACACACACACACACACACACACACACACACACACACACACACACACACACACACACACACACACACACTGCTCACATGTAATCAAACACATGCACAGACAAAATCACACACGGACACACACACACACACACTGAAGTCTGCACAAACAAAAGCAGCATCTCATCTCTCCTCCATTCACTAATTTCTACCTGTGGAGCTGTCAGGAACTGAAGGAACTGTCAGTCTGTCAACACTGCATCATCACTACATAGAACTCTCACTGGTCATACCAGGTATTCCAGCATGCCGTTCACCCGCGATTCGTTTTGGGGGGGTGGAGATTGAGTGAATGAATGTGTGGTGGACGTGTGTCTACAGATACGCCGTCTTCTGACCTTGAACTTATTCCCTAATAATTCCGCCACCTTTTGACCTTTTCCAATAGAAATAACACCTGTATCCACGCGCTGGTATTTGCATCTTGATAAGAGGTATTGATAAGAGCTAGGGAGATGAGTCGTCCGTTTGGATACGGGAGTCGTAAATATAAGTGACTATTGTTCTGTTTGACCTTTTAATCACAGGAGACAAATGGGCAACCAGTCATATGGCAGCAGACTGAAGCATATCAACATATCAACTTTCCCACAGTAAAGTTTATGAAATGCTGTTCCACTATGCAGAATATAAATTGTGCTGCCTTTTAACTTGCAGGGATGGGCACTCTACGATTTCTTAAATTATAGACTTTCTCTGTCTCCTATTTCTATCGTGTTAGATATTAGCCACACTCAGTATGAACCGTCAGCAGGCCTAATAACCACACCTATTCAACTGCCAATTTACCCTTAGTTCCCTTCGTTTGGTACGCAACCGACATTATCGTTCCATTAAATTACATTGTTTTGTTTACCTTCGTTTGCTTCCTCTGTAAACGCCGGCACGGACGTGTGGTTGTGGCTGAGGATCATTAGTAACAGTTGATAATGTATAAAAAAGACATGTAGGCTGAATGAAGTCGTTATGGAGCGGAGCGCAGACCAAGCTGTAGCAGTTTGAACCCATCGCATGGCGCAATACTTGTGTCATCACACAGTTCCATGGTTAGTGCAGGTAATAGATGAGAGTATAGCCTACTACTGTACACTATTCTCCCTACTATAATTCTATGTACATTAATCATCCAACATTAACATGGGTTGAAGAACTGAATGAATGAAACCACTGTTTTCTTTCTTTCGTGCGTAAAGGCTCTCCTAAATAGTCTACAAGATCAAAGTATTTTTAAATCTACCAATTGGTGCTGAAACACACATACAGTGCATTCGGAATTATTCAGACCCCTTGACTTTTTCCACACTTTTTTGCGTTACAGCCTCATTCTAAAATTTATTAAATCGTTTTTTGCCCCTCATCAATCTACACACAATACCCCATAATGACAAATCAAAACGGGTATAAAAAATTAAAACTGGAATATCACATTTACATAAGTATTCAGACCCTTTACTCAGTACTTTGTTGAAGCACCGTTGGCAGCGATTACAGCCTCGAGTCTTCTTGGGGATGACACTACAAGCTTGGCACACCTGTATTTGGGGAGTTTCTCCCATTCTTCTCTGCAGATCCTCTCCAACTCTGTCAGGTTGGATGGGGAGCGTCGCTGCACAGCTATTTTCAGGTCTCTCCAGAGATGTTCGATGAGGATTCAAGTCCGGGCTCTGGCTGGGCCACTCAAAGACATTCAGAGACGTGTCCTCAAGCCACTCCTGCGTTGTCTTGGCTGTGTACTTAGGGTCGTTGTCCTGTTGGAAGGTGAACTTCGTCCCAGTCTGAGGTCCTGAGCGCTCTGGAGCAGGTTTTCATCAAGAATCTCTGTACTTTGCTTTGTTCATCTTTCCCTCAATCCTGACTAGTCTCCCAGTCCCTGCCTCTGAAAAACATCTCCACAGCATGATGCTGCCACCACCATGCTTCACCGTAGGGATGGTGCCAGGTTTCCTCCAGACGTGACGCTTGGCATTCAGGCCCAAGAGTTCAATCTTGGTTTCATCAGACCAGAGAATCTTGTTTCTCATGCTCTGAGAGTCTTTAGGTGCCTTTTGGCAAACTCCAAGTGGGCTGTCATGTGCCTTTTACTGAGGAGAGGCCACTCTACCATAAAGGCCTGATTCGTGGAGTGCTGCAAAGATGGTTGTCCTTCTGGAAGGTTCTCCCATCTCCATAGAGGAACTCTGGAGTGACCATCGGGTTCTTGGTCACCTCCCTGACCAAGGCCCTTCTCCCGCTCAGTTTGGCCGGGTGGCCAGCTCTAGGAAGACTCTTGGTGGTTCCAAACTTCTTCCATCTAAGAATGATGGAGGCCACTGTGTTCTTGGGGACCTTCAATGCTGCGGAACATTTTTGGTACCCTTCCCCATATCTGTGCCTCGACACAATCCTGTCTCGGAACTCTACGGACAATTCCTTCGACCTCATGTCTTGGTTTTTGCTCTGACGATGCACTGTCCACTGTGGGACCTTATATGGACAGGCGTGTGCCTTTCCAAATCATGTCCAATCAGTTGAATTTACCACAGGTGAACTCCAGTCAACTTGTAGAAACATTTCAAGGATGATCAATGGAAACAGGATGTACCTCCATAGCAAAGGGTCTGACTACTTACATTTCTTAACCTGTTTTTGCTTTGTCATTATGGGGTATTGTTTGTAGATTGATGAGGATTTGTATTTATTTCATCCATTTTAGGATAAGACTGTAACGTAACAAAATGTGGAAAAAGGGAAGGGGTCTGAACACTTTTCTGAATGCACTGTACATTTAGGTGGCTTTCTTTCATTGATCCTGAATATTCTGAACCCGTTCTCTCAATATATTTTAGTCTATGGACAAAATTCTAACTAAAAGGTACACCGTATTTAAAGGGATGGCTTAATAAGATAAATGTACTGAAAACCCTGTTGAATGAAAACTCCACGGGAAAATCTATTGGCCAGCAAGTAGGAGGGTTTTCAGCGGTTGAATTAAATGCATTCAGCGCGCGCAAGGGAACCACGTCTGCAAAGCCCGATACGCACCTGCGTAAGGTAAGCGTGAATACCAACCACTGAGGAGTGCGTAGGAGTGGCGTAAATTCCTAAGTCGGAATCAGCACCTTGGTGACCACTATTCACTGTCTGAGTGAATACTCATTGAATACTGAGTGAATACGGTCACTCAGACAGTGAACAGTGCTTTAAGGTGCTTTAACATATTAGAATGAACGAGCTGCAGACAGAAACCATAGCGACATGAGAACCCTGGAAGGAGAGAAGGAGAAAAATAGAGGAGACACGGAGGAGAGCCACTGTACTCAGAGGAGGATTCCTCCTGTCTTTTATTCAGTTTGTGAAACTGAGTGTGAACACAGGACCAGATGGACCTCCCCCCTCCTCTTTTCTTCTCTCTATCCCTCCCTCCCTCTCCTTCCCTCTCTCTGGTGTGATTGTGTGGGAGTCAGGCTTTCTGATGCTTGAAGGAACCAGCCAGCAACCAACCAAACACACTGATGCGCACTGACATTTTCTCAGAAAGAGAGAGAGAGAGAGAGCCTCCTTTCTTCTTCTCCCTCTGAAAGACGCTGTCAGCGACAGATCCCGCTGTGCTTCGGGGACAAACCTGTCTCACTCAATACCCAACTAACATACACTGATACACACTCTGTATGGCAGGCTAAGACGCGTGCCATCAGAGGTAGTAATGCACACTGTACTTCCCGTATTTAACAGGATACAAGCGAGCCTGAATTCAGCTGAACTTAGTTTGAAGGCTAGGGTAAATATCATCTTGGTAATGTTATTGCAGATTTCTACTCTGTGAGTCGGCGTCTGCGGGCTAGAGCGTGCTGTCCTGTGCTGCTAAGCTCAACCCTGCAGGTGGTAGCATTTATAGTTCCGTCAGTTTCCGTCACATAATGAGCAGGGAATATTTGAGGCGCTTGATTTCCGGCGTGTGTACTGTCGACCACGCTCAGGGTGTTTAGCTAGTGTGTTGTCTTCCTTACCCTCTGGCTGAGAATCTGGCCTAAACCGAGCCAACCCACCCTACTCCCATTCTATCCCCTGGCTGAAGCTCCATATGGTAACATATGGAGAGGACTCCCCCACATCTCCTCCCCGGCCCCAGTGGGAAGGCACGGCCTGACCCCTTAACTTGGTTTAGTGGCTCACAGAAAACACATTGCTGTAGCGCAAGGAGCAGACCTGAAGCACTGCTAGATTTCTCCCTCCCTCCCCACTCCCTCCCTCTCTCCCTACCTCCCCCCTCCTCTCTGTCCCTCCCTTTCCCCCCTCCCTCCCTCTCTCCCTACCTCCCCCCTCCTCTATGTCCCTCCCTTTCCCCCCTCCCTCCCTCCCTACCTCCCCCCTCCTCTCTGTCCCTCCCTTTCCCCCCTCCCTCCCTGTTCTCCAGTAGCAGATGGGTGCCCTGCTGTAAACAAGTGACCATGGTGCCATCAGGAACAGCCTAATGAGGAGATCCCAGGCTCCACACAGAAACAGAAACTAGCACACAGAGTATATGACACCACCACGATTCCACCAATGTTACCACGTTTTACTGTACTACACTGTCACTACACTACACCACACTGTCTGAGATAGAGCAAGCCGTGCTAACCTTTCCCTTGTGTGTGTGTGTGTGTGTGTGTGTGTGTGTGTGTGTGTGTGTGTGTGTGTGTGTGTGTGTGTGTGTGTGTGTGTGTGTGTGTGTGTGTGTGTGTGTGTGTGTGTGTGTGTGTGTGTGTGTGTGTGTGTGTGTGTGTGTTGGCAGATGTTGAGTAGTAAGAAGGGCTTACTGCCGGAGCCCAACCTGGCCCAGCTACTGAACAGCATGGCCAACCCAGCAGCCCTACAGGTCCTCATGAGGCCCTACCACACTGGGAAACGAGGAGGTGACACACACACACACACACACACAGCAATTAGCTGGACTCTCTTCCTTGGAGGACTATTGTAAATTACATTGATAAATAACTTATTTGCTAATATGTCGTTTATCAGGGAGATTTGTATCCGTCTCTTCCTCTCTGTGAAAGATAGGCGTGGCCTTTTGATTAGCATGTCCCGTCCAATCAATGCTAAGCAGTTTTCTTTTTGATGAATGCCTAATCATCTATTATAATGAACCTGTTCTCGGCCTCCATCAGAACAGACGAGAGCAGGCGGGAAGGAGGGAGTGGAGGCTGAGCGGCTGGCTCTTTAAAGAAGAACACACAATTGGGACTAAGTCTAAAATTAGCCCCTGATTAAATGTTAAACTTTCTACCTATTCTGGCGGTAGCTACCATTAGCTTTGACGCGTACATTTATTCTGAGGGGGTCGAGGGTCACTAGCTGGAGTTATGGCTAAGACGATACCTCAGTGTCGTGTCCCATGCTCTGTTTCAGGTGCGCTGCAGCTCCGTGAAGTCTACAACTTGCCCGAGAAACACTTTCTTAAGCAGTTTAATAAAGACATCTCTTTCTATTTATATCTTCCATTATCCTCCAAGATACACCGTTTACCGTGCCCCCACCCCTCTCTATCTCCAGGGAAGTTTGGGCGGCACCCCAGCCTTTCTCCGTTCCTCAGACCCCCCCTCACAGCAGCCCTGCTACAACTGGGGAAGGTACAGCAGGTGAGAATGGGTTACAGGGACTGGAGAAATGAGTGAGTGTGTATGGTAACGGGTGTTACAGTACGTTCTAAATGTGTGTGTACTGTTTTTTCCTCCCTGTGTTGTTTCTCTCCCAGAGCGCCATGTTGGGGAACGGGCTGGTGTTGCAGAACCTCCTGCACATGCAGCTGGCCCAGCAGCAGCTCTTACACATCAAAGACAAGCACATCAGCAATGTGAGACAACGTGTGTGTGTGTGTGTGTGTGTGTGTGTGTGGTGTTTTTTTTTGGTTGGCTGCCTCTGTCAGTCATTTGTAATGAAACATCACAACATTAGGGAAAACCTACTCTGCACAGTTAATGGGTTCCGTGCAGAAACGATTGGCTTGCGTCAGTATAAAAAAAAAAAAAAAAAATAATTCTCACAATATTGAAACTTCAGTTCCCATAGAGAGTGACGTTCTTCTCGCTTTATTTCCTGAACGTTCCTGTGTGCTGCAGCAGTAAAGAGATGGGTTGCACAACTCTGGGTTCCTGCATATTTGTTGACGTTTTTAAAAGCACATTGTGACATCGTAGCTACACCCGTATGCAGAGAGAGTGTGAGAGGAGAGAGATATCTTAACGTGACACACGCTGCTGTGTGCTCCGTTAGCCCCAGCCGTGGTAGTACTGCGCACAGTGTGTACGCGGAAGTGGAGCCACGCTGGTGGAGTTGTCACGTCGTTACCCATCTCTGCATCATCTCGCCATCTTTTCCTTTGCTTTTCTTCTACTTCTCTCCTCCCGTCATCCGTCTCTCGCTTGCTCTCTACACTCTCACTCAATTCATCACCTCCTCTGTCATCTTTCTTTCCCCGCCTGTTTTCCTTTATCCTCCTCTCTCTGTCTCTTCCCCTCCCTAGGTATCCAGTCTGCTGGGTGACCCTTCTCGTCTACTCCTACAGAAAGCCCTGGGTCTCAGACCTCCAGCCCACATGGCCCTGGGCAAAGGTCTGCTGGGTGACTCCCCCATCGGTGAGTGGCCTGGGCTGGGTGTGCATAGACCCACAGCCCCCCCCCCCCCCCTCCCTTAGCACCACCTAGCCTGGCGGTCCTGCCTCGTGTCTGTGACTGTTCTTCTCAGCCAGACAACCCTACATTTGCAATTCAAATCCTCCAAATGACAAAGTCAGTATTTATGGAAATGTATTGAAATGAGTATGCGTCTCGTCTGGGGGGGGATGTGGTCCATTTATCTGTGTTTGCTGGAATTGTGTTGTTTGCTGCAGGCCCACAATGGCTGACTGCTCTGGGCTGTGCAGGTTCCTTCATTACAGGGATATAAGCAGCTGGAATGAATGAAATCTGGGGATTGCAGGATGAAACGGAGTAGGGGGGCTTGTGCTCTGCTGCTGGTGAATAGATATTATTGTAGGAGGTGCTCCGTTCTGAAACGTCTTAACCTGAGTTCATGTCATCTTCACTTGCTCCCGGCTAGATAATGGTCTTTTTGTGTTGGATACATTGTGATTTAATAGTGGAGTAAGAATGAGATTGTTGAGAAACCTATATCCTGAGCACAGCAGGCGTGCCATACCGTGTTGACTCTGACTGTAGTGTATTGTAGGCTAGCAGGAAGTAAAGTGACTCACAGAAGCAGATGGGCCAGTCTGCGAATGATTACTGCCTCTGGTGTGACAGTCCGACTTCCTCCTCTATCCTTGCTCTCTCTCCTTCGTCCCCTCTCTCCCTCTCTCCCCTCCACAGTGTTGGGTCAGGAGTCCCTGCCAGCGTCCAGTCAGGCCACGGTGTCGGCAGCGGGCATGATGCCCTACCTGCAGGCGCGGGCACACCTGAGTATAGCCGGGGGAGGGGAGCTAAACGGGGTCTCCACCGCCTCTGACAGGCAGCCAGCGCCTCCTGGGACCACGATGCACGCTCAGCCCCAGGGACAGGGCTACTCACTGGGAATGAGCAGCCCGGGGCTGGGCCCACCTCCACCCAAAGCCCCAGGGGGCCACCAGCTCGGCCTATACAGCCACAGTAGCACCGACAGCAGCGCAGCTAGTGGAGTGAGTATTGAGCTTGGACACAACACGACAATACAACAGGCTCTAGAGCTGGCACTGACTGTGATACCGGTAGCTGTCTCCTCTGCCCACCAGCCCACTCTCATTCTCTCTTTCTCTCATTCCCTCTCTCCTCGTTGTCATTATCTCTTTCATTCGTATTCTCTCTTTCTCTCGTTCTCATTCTCTCTCTCTCTCTTCCTTTCATTCTCACCCTCTCATTCTTGCTCTCTCTTTTCTATACATACATTATATCCCCCTCTCACACACTCCTCTCCTAGCCCTCCGGCCCTCCCCTCTGCCTATACATTTACCTGCCTGTCGGGTCCCTGTCCATCTTTTTCCTTCTCTCCCTCCAGCTCTTTCCTTCGTCTATCTGTCTCTGTCTATCTGTCTGTCCGTCCACCCCGTCTCGTTTCTTCTCTCCGTTCACGTCGAGGGAGCACTTCAGTGGCCCTAAGGTTCTCTGGTTTTAGTCTCCTCTGTCTTTCTTTCTCTCTCTCTCCTCATCTTCCTCTCTCTCTCTTCCATTCTGTCTTTCTTTCTCTCTCTCTCCTCATCCTCCTCTCTCTCTCTCTCTCCCATTCTGTCTTTCTCTGACTCCTCTGAAACGTCAACATTTGTTTATGAGTTGGTGCTCTATGGCCTTGGGCCTTTTCGCCCGATGTAGTACTCAGAAACTCTGGCCTAATCCATAGGCACACACACACACACACACACACACACACACACACACACACACACACAAACACACACACCTCGATACATTCACACACACACATATACACACGAAGAGCAGGCACACAAACTAGTTCCATACCCCGAAGGGTCTGTGGCCCCAGGATTTGCCCACAATGCACTGCTTCTACCAACCACCACTTCCCCCACACACACTCACTCTCTCTCTCTCTCTCTCTCTCTCTCTGTGTGTGTGATGGCACGCCTCTGAGTTTCATTATTATTCCTCTCCCACCGTTCCCACTCTGGAGAACCTCTTACAGGAGCCACAGGGTCACCATAACGGAGCCCAGCTCCCAACATGGGCACAGTAATTAACACTGTGTGTGTGCGTGTGTGTGTGTCGGTGTGTGTGTCGGTGTGTGTTTTGTGTGTGGTCGCCAGGCACCGGCATTTGACTGCCACTGTGAAGTATGTTTAATGGGGTGGATATGAGTCATAGGACCTTGAGTTAGATGATAAAATGGCGCAGTTCCACAAGGCTGTATGGTGGTGGAAGGCTGATGTGTCGAGGGATGACGGTGCGGCAGAGTGGGAGGCCACACTAAGTATCCAAGGGTGTACAGCATTGTGACTTGAACATCTGTAGGGCACTCTATATTGTCGAATGCATTCATGAGGCATTAGTACGACGTACGTTTCAGAAACCATGCCAAATGGGTTGTTAATGAGATGGTTTAGTTACAGTGACAGTGTGGTAAAGGTAAAGGGTTCAATCTATCCGTGTCTGTGTCTTCAGGCTCCCAGCTGTCATATCTCTCTTCTGGGTGAACCTCCTAAAGAGATGAAGCTACCCTCCAACCCCTACCTGAATCTAGCTAGTGTGTTACCTGGCATGGTAATGCAAGGTGAGGTACACAGACAGACACACATTCACATTCCTGGGTATGACGCCGTCTGAAACAATGAGTGAAGGGAGGAATGCACGTTTATTGTTTAAGATTGTTGGGGTTTGCTATTTAAAAAAAAAGAAAAAAAAAAAGGAAGTCGATTTAACTTTAACAGATGATTTCCCCTTTATTACATGAGTGTGTATTCGACTGTATTCTCTGTGTGGTTGTGTGCTCCGTTCGGCAGCCCCGGCGGCCGGTAAAGCGCAGGCAGGACAGCCTCTGGCTGGGATGTACAGCAGTGCTATGCCCCCTGTCTCCCAACCCTCCACCTCTCACGCACCAGCACCCTACAGCACAGATACCTCTGCAGACTACAGCCATTACAGCCAGGCATACTCACAGGTAACACACACAGGCACACAGGCACACACAGGCACACACACACACGCAAACTGTTGAGCCCTGCACAGTAAAGTCTTCCACGCTTCCTCATAGGGACAAGTTGTTTCTGCACGTCCTCACAAATCTGTCTTGTGTTAGAGAGATGGAGAAAGAGAGAGAGAGGGGGGGGGGGGGGGGTTGCGGTGGAGAGGGAGGTGAAAAGATGAGAGATGAGAGTTATCTAGAGGGAAAGGAAGAATAAGAAAGCGGTGGAGAGAGAGAAACAGAGAGTGAGAGATGGAGTGAGAGAGAGAGAGAGAGAGAGAGAGGGCCAGAGAGAGACTGAATAGTTGAGTGTATATTCTGTTCCATCTGGCGCTCTACTCCCTCGCACTGCAACACCATATAGAGCCATAGAGATGTCTCGCTCTTTCTCTCTCTCTCCTCATCTCTATCCTCATCTCTCTCTCCTCATCTCTCATCTCTCTCTCTCACTCTCTCATCTACCACCCTCTACTCAAATCAAATCCAAACAAGCTTTAATGGAAACGAGTACTCCAATGTTACCAAAACAACATGCAGCACACCACACAACTACAGCTGCCATACTATTACTGTGTGTGCGTGCGTGTGTGTGTGTGTGTGTGTGTGTGTGTGTGTGTGTGTGTGTGTGTGTGTGTGTGTGTGTGTGTGTGTGTGTGTGTGTGTGTGTGTGTAATAATGTCATGTTGTTGTGATTGTGTCGTAGGAGGCCATTCAGCAGTGGTACCAGCACTACCAAGCACAAGCCCAGAGCTACAGCACCGCCCCCCAGGAGAGCCAAGCTGTGGACTACGCCAAGGAGCACACACAGGTGCATTTACTGTCTGCTCAGTTACACTCCATTATGTGTTCACTGATTTTGGGACAGAATCGTAACAAACGGGTATGTCGACCGAAGCAACATGGAGGGCAGGACACTATATACTGTAAAGCAAGGAAGTAGTACTGTAAAGCAAGGAAGTAGTTCAGCTTTATACAAGCACACACACACACCGTGGCTGGCCCCTCGCGGTCACGACAGAGGCGGGGATCAAACTGTGAAGACGCCATCTCTGGCGCGCATAGTCACACATGTCCCTTCTAATGTCATCAAATACGAATCGTTACCCTTCGGGAAAAACTATAATTTCCTCCTCTGTCTCCTTTGTGTCTTAAAAGTGTGGGTGTGTGTGTGTGTGTGTCTTAAAAGCCTGTGTGTGTGTGTGTGTGTGTCTTAAAAGCCTGTGTGTGTGTGTCTTAAAAGCCTGTGTGTGTGTGTGTCTTAAAAGCCTGTGTGTGTGTGTGTCTTAAAAGCCTGTGTGTGTGTGTGTGTGTGTGTCTTAAAAGCCTGTGCGTGTGTGTGTGTGTAACATTATCTGTGTTGTGTCCAAGCAGCAGGCAGCGGCAGCAGCGCCGTCCTACGGGGATTACAGCTCCTACATGCAGGCTGTCAGTCAGTACTATTCTCAGCCTCCCATGACCCAGCCACCTCCCCAGGCTTACCAGAACAGAGACCCTACCAAGGTACACTACTGTGCACTATGTCACTGTTACTACAGAGTGTCGTTGTCCTTCAGAGCACACAATCCCTTGCCGAGCCTCCGACGCTCATACCCCCAAACCCTCCCCTAGTCGACACCTCCAATCCAATGTCCTAGACATTGTAGAACCCCAGTCTAGCCTCTCTTTGCGCAGGGGTACGTCATTACACACCCCTTCCTTCTCTAGATGTAGTATAGCCGTGATGTAATATACATTACCATCAGCACTTAGCCTGTAGCTTGGACCACATGTCCCAGGTTACATCTAACACTGTCCCATCCCTGCTTTGTAAATAACCCAGCACTATATCCCATCCTTGCTACGTCTCTCTCTGGTTAACTGTAGTGACCTCCACTCGCCCACCTTAGCTGCTCCTTCCTATCCCCCCTCCCTGAGTCTATCCCCCCTCACCCTCCCCCCCCTTCTTACCCCCCCCCACACCCCCGTAGGGTGTAATTCATCCGAGTAGTTTGTCAGTGAGCCACTGGTGTGGAAGGCCTGTGCTCTTTCGATGCTGGTGTGTTTATTTGGAGATGACGACCCTACCCTAACCCAGGACATGGATATCCTGCTGGGAGAGGCTGTCCTTCCACACCAGAGTGTTGCTGTATCTGTGTGTGAAATAACAGGAGGTGGATGCAAATAAGCCCCTGTTTGAGTTTCTCTGTGCGGTCAGTAACTCTGTGTGTGTGTGTGTGTTCTCTCTCTCGTTCTCTCTCTCTCTCCTAGGAGGCTGACGTGTGTAAGCCGCTGGGTGTGTCTCTACATGCGGTCAGTAACAGTGGTGCCCAGTCGGTGCTGCCAGCCTACAGCTCCATCCCTATGATGCCAGGCTTCATGACCGTGCCACCTCCCTCCACACACACACTCCCACCCAGCCCTGTCACACACACTCAGAGTGCCCACGCCCAAGCGGCCAGCGAGTGGAACCAGTATTACTATGTAAGTCGCATGATGGTGATTTTATTCCAGATTTTTTGGGTTTGTTAGAGACAGACATCATTATGGCAAGTCTTAAACGTTAGATGGATGAGAATTTTGCCCTGTATTCGCTGCCAGTTTGGAAGCCTTTGTTAAGGCCTCTAGAAGTGGAAGTGATATACAACACCAACTATTCATTAATATGCTGTAATGTTTGTAAACACTTTACCTAGCAGCCAACCTGCTTGCATCAATCCCTTGTAATTACAGTAAAATACAAACACCTCCCCTCAGCGAATTTACAGCAGTGTACTGTGTCATTACATAGTACTTGCTTTGATACCGTATTTATATTACAGTAGGTGTACTGTAATATGAAATACAGAATTTTACTTGCCACTGAGCGGCCTGTAAGCTACTGTCAAATTCACGGTAACCCCTTTTACAGTGCAGTGTAACTTGTTTTTTAACATTCTGCTATAAAGAGTAAATGTTTAACTTAAGAAAAAAACGAGTTTTCCCATCTCAAGAGGTTAAATAAACAAATTGCCATAGTGAGTGCATATTAAGTGGCAAATAAAGTAACAGGGTTGACCATAACAGAGTGGACTGTAACAGGGTTGACCATAACAGGGTTGATGATTTCATCTTAAATCAACCATAAATCCCCCTGTGACAGGAATGGAAGCTTGTTGAGTGCAAAAGCGAGGAGCAATTGAATGCAAGCTTCGTTTAAAAAAAAAATTCTAGCCTGTCTATCTGTGGGTAACAGGGTTGGTGTGATATGCTCAATCAGCTCAGTTTTCCACCACAAAACACCAGAAAATCACCAAAAAGAGCAGAACCAGCTCACCTGCTTTCACACTGATTTGTTTTTGAAAAAATATTTTAAAAGGAAAAGTTTCACCATATTAAAATGAGAATTCAGTTCACGTAACAGGAATGACCTTAAAATGAAAGACAGTTTTTGTTTCTACCTTTTTAAAAACAATCACATGAAAAAAATCATCTTCAAAAATAAACAGGTTTTACGATGATGGCGACAACTGGAGAAATTGTGGGGTTAAGTGGTTTAAAATGTTCTCAGACGTCACAGAGGATGCGCAAAGGGACATGTCAAAATGCAGATGTTGGGCACTTTAGAAAGTCTTTATTTATATAAAAAAAAATCGGATTTATAGAAATTTCTATGTGGTCTATGTTAATTAAAGGCCACTCCGTTTAACATAATGGGCTTTTAAAATGTGTGTGCAATTTCTACTTAAAATATCAAAGGGACGCAAAAAGCACTTATTTCGTGGAAAGACCCAACTATATAAGTTATTTAGAAGAAGCAGGCGTAGTGTAGAGTCAGTACTATGCTTAGTACTTACAGTACATGAGCAAAAGTATGTGGACACGTCAAACATTTCATTCCAAAATCATGGGCATTATTATGTTGGTCTCCCCTTTGCTGCTATAACAGCCTACACTATTCTGGGAAGGCTTTCCACTAGATGTTGGAACATTGCTGCGGGGACAATTCATCCCAAAGGTGTTCGATGGGGTTGAGGTCAGGGCTCTGTGTAGGCCAGTCAAGTTCTTCCACATTGATCTCGACAAAACATTTCTGTATGGACCTCGCTTTGTGCACGGGGGCATTGTCATGCTGAAACAGGAAAGGGCCTTCCCCAAACTGTTGCCACAAAATTGGAAGCACAGAATCGTCTAAAATGCCATTGGATGCTGAAGCATTAAGATTTCCCTTTACTGGAACTAAGGGGCCCGGATCATGAAAAACAGCCCCAAACCATTATTCCTCCTCCATCAAACAGTTGGCACTATGTATTTGGACAGGTAGCGTTCTCCTGGCATCTGCTAAACCCAGATTCGTCCAATAAGTGTGATTCATCACTCTAGAGAACGCGTTTCCACTGCCCCAGAGTCCAATGGTAGCGAGCTTTACACCACTCTAGCCGGCGCTTGGCATTGTGCATGGGGATCTTAGGCTTGTGTGCGACTGCTCGGCCATGGAAACCCATTTCATGAAGCTCCTGACGAACAGTTCTTGTGCTGACGTTGCATCCAGAGGCAGTTTGGAACTCGGTAGTGAGTGTTGCAACTGAGGACAGACGATTTTTGCATGCTACGCTCTTCAGCACACGGCTGACCTGTTCTATGAGCTTGTGTGGCCTACCACTTGCTCCTAGAAGTTTCCACTTCACAATAACAGCACTTACAGTTGACCAGTGCAGCTCTAGCAGGGCAAAAATTTAACAAACTGACTTGTTGGAAAGGTGGCATCCTATGACGGTGCCACGCTGAAAGTCACTGAGCTCTTCAGTAAGGCCATTTTCCTGACATTGTTTGTCTATGGAGATTGCATTGCTGTGTGCGAGATTGCATACACCTGTCAGCAATGGGTGTGGCTGAAATGGCCACATCCACTAATTTGAAGGGTTGTCCACATACTTTTGTGTATATATAGGGTATTAAATGTTAGTAGATGCATTTTCCTTGCAGGCTGTACTAGTAGTATGAGTGCGAGGCGCCAGCCCAACTTCCTGAGTGTGTGAAGTGTGCGAGAGGGGGAGAAGGACATTAGGAGAAAAGCTGAGCTGAGCAGACAGCCTAGTGGGAGGATTTACCCAGACACTGGAGCTGAACTCTGTCTCTTAAAATACTGACTTAAAATAATACTCTATTTTGTACAGACACACTCTCCACCTGCTCCTCCCGTCTCAATCTCTCCCCTCCTCTTCCCCTCTCACTACCAGCGAAGATGCAAACACTGGGGACCCAGGTAGTGAGATCAGACCAGAAATGGGACACATACCCGATGTCTGGGTGTAGTCTGTCTCAACCACATACTGTGCTCAGTGGACTGAAGTAGATGGGACAGTATATGTACATGCAGTCAGGTCTGGGGTTGGGACGGTATATGTACATGCAGTCAGGTCTGGGGTTGGGACGGTATATGTACATGCAGTCAGGTCTGGGGTTGGGACGGTATATGTACATGCAGTCAGGTCTGGGGTTGGGACGGTATATGTACATGCAGTCAGGTCTGGGGTTGGGACGGTATATGTACATGCAGTCAGGTCTGGGGTTGGGACGGTATATGTACATGCAGTCAGGTCTGGGGTTGGGACGGTATATATACATGCAGTCAGGTCTGGGGTTGGGACGGTGTATGTACATGCAGTCAGGTCTGGGGTTGGGACGGTGTATGTACATGCAGTCAGGTCTGGGGTTGGGACGGTATATGTACATGCAGTCAGGTCTGGGGTTGGGACGGTGTATGTACATGCAGTCAGGTCTGGGGTTGGGACGGCGTATGTACAGTGGGGAGAACAAGTATTTGATACACTGCCGATTTTGCAGGTTTTCCTACTTACAAAGCATGTAGAGGTCTGTAATTCTTATCATAGGTACACTTCAACTGTGAGAGACGGAATCTAAAACAAAAATCCAGAAAATCACATTGTATGATTTTTAAGTAATTAATTTGCATTTTATTGCATGACATAAGTATTTGATCACCTACCAACCAGTAAGAATTCCGGCTCTCACAGACCTGTTAGTTTTTCTTTAAGAAGCCCTCCTGTTCTCCACTCATTACCTGTATTAACTGCACCTGTTTGAACTCGTTACCTGTATAAAAGACACCTGTCCACACACTCAATCAAACAGACTCCAACCTCTCCACAATGGCCAAGACCAGAGAGCTGTGTAAGGACATCAGGGATAAAATTGTAGACCTGCACAAGGCTGGGATGGGCTACAGGACAATAGGCAAGCAGCTTGGTGAGAAGGCAACAACTGTTGGCGCAATTATTAGAAAATGGAAGAAGTTCAAGATGCCGGTCAATCACCCTCGGTCTGGGGCTCCATGCAAGATCTCACCTCGTGGGGCATCAATGATCATGAGGAAGGTGAGGGATCAGCCCAGAACTACACGGCAGGACCTGGTCAATGACCCGAAGAGAGCTGGGACCACGGTCTCAAAGAAAACCATTAGTAACACACTACGCCATCATGGATTAAAATCCTGCAGCGCACGCAAGGTCCCCCTGCTCAAGCCAGCGCATGTCCAGGCCCGTCTGAAGTTTGCCAATGACCATCTGGATGATCCAGAGGAGGAATGGGAGAAGGTCATGTGGTCTGATGAGACAAAAATAGAGCTTTTTGGTCTAAACTCCACTCGCCGTGTTTGGAGGAAGAAGAAGGATGAGTACAACCCCAAGAATACCATCCCAACCGTGAAACATGGAGGTGGAAACATCATTCTTTGGGGATGCTTTTCTGCAAAGGGGACAGGACGACTGCACCGTATTGAGGGGAGGATGGATGGGGCCATGTATCGCGAGATCTTGGCCAACAACCTCCTTCCCTCAGTAAGAGCATTGAAGATGGGTCGTGGCTGGATCTTCCAGCATGACAACGACCCGAAACACACAGCCAGGGCAACTAAGGAGTGGCTCCGTAAGAAGCATCTCAAGGTCCTGGAGTGGCCTAGCCAGTCTCCAGACCTGAACCCAATAGAAAATCTTTGGAGGGAGCTGAAAGTCCGTATTGCCCAGCGACAGCCCCGAAACCTGAAGGATCTGGAGAAGGTCTGGAGGGAGGAGTGGGCCAAAATCCCTGCTGCAGTGTGTGCAAACCTGGTCAAGAACTACAGGAAACGTATGATCTCTGTAATTGCAAACAAAGGTTTCTGTACCAAATATTAAGTTCTGCTTTTCTGATGTATCAAATACTTATGTCATGCAATAAAATGCAAATGAATTACTTAAAAATCATACAATGTGATTTTCTGGATTTTTGTTTTAGATTCCGTCTCTCACAGTTGAAGTGTACCTATGATAAAAATGACAGACCTCTACATGCTTTGTAAGTAGTAAAACCTGCAAAATCGGCAGTGTATCAAATACTTGTTCTCCCCACTGTACATGCAGTCAGGTCTGGGGTTGGGACGGTGTATGTACATGCAGTCAGGTCTGGGGTTGGGACGGTATATGTACATGCAGTCAGGTCTGGGGTTGGGACGGTGTATATACATGCAGTCAGGTCTGGGGTTGGGACGGTGTATGTACATGCAGTCAGGTCTGTGGTTGGGACGGTGTATATACATGCAGTCAGGTCTGGGGTTGGGACGGTGTATGTACATGCAGTCAGGTCTGGGGTTGGGACGGTGTATGTACATGCAGTCAGGTCTGGGGTTGGGACGGTATATGGAGAAGGTTTAGCGAGGGGTCTGGATCTTACAGTAAGTAGCGGTGTTTACTTTGTCTCTCTCTTTCAATCTCTCTCCACCCTTCAATCTCATATCGTCTTCTCTCTCTCTATCCCCGTTTCCTCTCTCGCTCTCTCTCTCTCGCTGTCTCTCAGAATCAGGCTCGGGGGCAGAAGCGGGAGTACCCTCACTTGGCGGTGCAGAATATGGCATCAGAGGGCGTGTATGTGGGGCAGCACTCCCAGGGGCTGGGGGGCCAGTACGCTGACTACTTCAAGAAGAAGCGGATCTAGAGATGACCTATGACCCCTGGCCTCCCTCTCTCTGACCTCCTGCACCCTAACTCCTAACCCCTACAGTACATACACACAGTCTCGGGTTTAGTGTTGTACGACGTTGGTAAACACACACACCGTTATGTCGCTTTTGTCCTTTTTCAAGCCTTAATTCTGAACTATTACTCTCTTCTCAGTTGATGTGTAAATGTTTATTGACAAATAATCTGTACATTGTTTGTAATGTATATATGAGCTGCTTTTGTATTTTATGGCCAATCAGTCAGTCTGCCTTGTTGAAGGCCAGTCACTGTGTAGTCGGGTTTCTCTCTCTCTGTGTTTCTACCTCTCTGTGTACTCTTTCTTCAAAATGGGGGAAACTGTACAGTGTTGCACACAGAGTTGCTTTGATGCCTTCCTGTAACTGACGTGTTTTTCTCTTCCTCGGTGTCTTTCTCTTTTTCTGACTGCCTCAGTGTCTCTTTTTATCTCTCTTCGCGGAGACCTTGACTTGGCGCGTGTGTGTGTGTGTTTGTGTGTGTCCGCGTGTGCGCGCGCGTGCTTATTTGTTGTGCCGTGCTGTAAGCGTAGGAGTGATCAGCCATTCCCAGGGTACAAGGCGGCGGGGCTACCGTGGAAACTCAGAGACACAGGAAGGGGGACATCCAATCACTGCTCTTAACCTTTAACAATGGACACTAACCCTAACGTAGCAGGTGTAAAAGAAACGGCTGAAACTAGATCCTCTACATACTGGACTTGACGAAAAGAAGGGGGAAAAACTGTCGGGGGAGGTTCTCTTCTGCGCTGTTCAACCAATCCAGTAAATGTGGAGGAGGAGTTAAGATGGAGTGTTTCTCAGGTGTCTCCTTGTTAACATGCAATAGTGGAGCTCCCGGCTCTCTTTCCATTTCCCCTGAAAACCCGGAACATCCGTTTGTTGGGGACTCGGCAGATGCTAATGGACACTTACAAAGGCTGGGCTGGTCTACTAGCAAATTAATGGGACACTTAAACGTGGTATCTTATAGCCATTAGAATAGTCACCGAGTGAACACTTCTTTGTGCCCATATAGCTATGTATTATAACTTGCTTGTGGATGGACACTTCCTAGGCCTTCTTATGGCCCTGTGTTTGTGATAGCTACAGGTTTGAAACCTTCCTGTTTATAATGGCTGTTTGTTTTCTGTAGGGGCCATGGAACAGTGGCTCAGTCGCTAAACGCAATAAGGTACGCAGGAGGAGGTCTCCCAGGTTCTCCCAGGTTTTCCCAGGTTCTTCTCTTCTTTTCCTGCTGTTTAAAAAAAATAAAAAATGCGGTGGACTTTTCAGGACGGGAAGGGCTCTGGAGACACAAATAAACCAACCGACACTTTAATACCGCTTAATAAGCTGCCATTAGAAATGAAACCGAAAACAGAAAGACTCAGGAGAGTAGCCATGTTGAATTATCTCAGAGATGTTGTGGACTCCAGGGTTGGAGTCAATTCTATTTTGACTCAGTCAATTCAGGAATTTAAAAAATCCAGAAGTTTGTAATAATAAGTCAGCAATTTTCATCAAGCAATGAATCTAATGTCAATTCATCCCCTTAAGATTCATGTGGTACAGTGCAAGTGAAAAGGCCCTGAACCCAACCCTGGTGATCTGACAGAGGGGGTGCTAGGGGTATGAAGGCCCCAGGAAAGGGGCTGAGCCTGAGACCCAGGCAATAACAACAACTACTGCACCAACAAATAAATATGTGTTTTAGTGCTGTCATATATCCTCATGCTCTCAATGGGCGAAGCATCTCAAAATGATATTAGTGTGTGACTGTACATTATTTAAACCCTTTCAATGCTGTTACACTGGCTTAAAGCCACACTTCTATTTTTACTGTGTGTGTGCACGTGCGTGTCTGTGTGAACTGCCCAGTAGGACTTGGTTTTTCCAGCCAGCTGATTGCTCTCTCCCACCAAGCAATGCTTAGAAGTGTGTGTGTGTGTGTGTGTGTGTGTGTGTAGCTTCTTTATTTCTTTGTGTGTGTGTGTGTGTGAGACCATAGGAGTCTGTCTCTGTCAGTGGCTGTAAAAGGCAGACCCAGGCAGTAAATACTGTCTGTCTGCCACGTATTCAGGCACATTAGGCCAGTCTGTTGTTTTGATAGTGTTTTGGTGATTGTATTAGCTATTCTCGGCAGTCTCCCCCCCACTGCAATTACCGCGTGTGCCACGGCGCTATGCAGAGCTCTGTGTGTGAGTGATTTTGACCTGCACATTTTCTCCCTTTGCCTATAGCAGGTCCATAGGTTTTTATAGTTATTCAGTCTAGTCTAGTCTAGTCTGTGCTTTTTGTGTGTGTCTGAATGAGTGTGTGTGCGTTAATAACCTGCTTTTGGCAGGTATGAGGGGAACAGACAACAGCGAGGGAGAGAAAGAGAGGAGAGAGGGACAGAGAAGGAAAAACAGGTCCTGCTGCTAGCTCAGCCTGCGTTTATTGGCACCGTCGTTCCATTTTAATTCCTCTCTTTCTCTCTGGTCGGTCTCTGGCTGATGGGTGTTGGCTCTGTGTGTGTGTGTGTGTGTGTGTGTGTGTGTGTGTGTGTGTGTGTGTGTGTGTGTGTGTCCGTCCAGAATTGAGCCGAGGGCTCCTACAGTAGGCTTCAGGACAGGTCCGTTACCGTTTAATAATAGGGCTGATAATCACAGCACAGTTACCTCTGCAGGACATCTCTCTGTCTGTCTCCTTTAGGAAGTATTCCCTATAGTCTTGCATATACACTGTATGATGTGCCAGTTCAAAAGAAATCCCGGATTTGAGGGGGTAAATTAATAATCAGCAGTGTAACTGGCCTCAAGGGCCAGAATTGAGCGTCTTGAGCGCTTTTAGCTTTGCTGGTACTAGAGACCTGACCAGAGCTTGCAGTTATGGAGTCTCCCATATATATATTTATCTGTTGTGCCTATCTCTGCATGTTGCCAACCAGGCGTATCGTTATATTGATTGTAAACCAGATTCTTTACCCCTGAACTACTCAGTCAGTGTTGTAGGAGAAACAGTTTAGTTGACCTGTGTGTAGGCACGGTGCATAGCGGTGACACAAGTGTTGGTACTACACTGGGTGAGCCTGCTGCACCTAGGGTACTGAACCATATGAACTGTGTGTGTGACCACAAAGCTTTGCAATACTGAAGTCTTTTAAGACTGAACAGAACATTTAAAAAGCTGTAGACATAGATTGGGTGTGCTTTTTGCTTTGTATGGTTTTCTTTGAAAGTATGTGGATTTTTTTCTGACCTAAAATCTCTACTGTAGATTTTGCAATATTTTATATCACAACTACATTGATATTGCTTTACTGTGAATAACTTATTTCTAGAAGCAATTGAATTTTAGCATGCATATTTACTGCTTTAATCTAGAAGAAACTCTAGTTAATATTGCATCAGACTTTAGGAATTTGACACACCAAACATATTTTGGGGGGGTGATTTTATTCATTTATATTGTGCATTTATTTATTGTCTTATTCCTCTGAAAAATAGATTTTGTTTTCTCTCCTTTATGAGCAAAAAGAATTGTCTTTTACATTCCGGAATAAACATGGACTGAAAAAAATTCAAAATGGCTCTCATTCACTGGCTCCCTATCTGAGAGCACACATGGTCTGTCCCTAGTTTAAAACCATAGAAATAGAATGGATAGAACTCACTCCTATTTCAATAACCTGTTGATTGTTTCAAAGTAAAGCATCTGCTTTACACACATTGCCGAAAACATCGGATGCCTCTTCCCGATAGAAAAGAAAATCTTAACGTTCTTATCAATATCACATTTTCCACCTTTTCCCATTGTAACGAGTGCTACTGTTTGTGTCTGCATACTGGTAAGATACCTGTCTGCATACTGGTAAGATACCTGTAAGTCACGTAGGCCATGTTGGATGAGTCACATTCATTTCATGAATTATATATGTTCCGCTAATTTCTATTTCTGTGGTTTTACCTGTTAACTGGTCTTTAATCAGACCTTTTTATAGGCTCTTTCATGCTGACCACACAGTTCGCGTTACACATGCACGAGCGTTGCAAAACAAATATAATGATTTCATCCAAACTATTCACACGCGTCAACAAGCGTCTGCGTAGCCAGAAACTAAAATAGAACTTGGTGCTGTTTGACGCATGACACGCTGAAAGTCCCGCCTCTCCCATCTTCTCATTGGTTTTTAGAAGCATACGTGCAGTCGGAAAGTATTCGGACCCCTTTACTTTTTTCAAAATGTATAAACTGTTTGCAAATGTATAAAAAACAGATACCTTATATTAATATAAGTACTCAGACCCTTTGCTATGAGACTTGGAATTGAGCTCAGGTGCATCCTGTTTCCATTGATCGTCCTGGAGATGTTTTTACAACTTGGAGTCCACCTGTGGTAAAATCAATTAATTGGACATGATTTGGAAAGGCACACACCTGTCTATATAAGGTCCCACAGTTGACAATGCATGTCAGAGCAAAAACCAAGCTATTAGCTAGAAGGAATTATCAATAGAGCTCCGAGACAGGATTGTGTCGAGGCACAGATCTGAGGATGGGTACCAAAAAATGGCCTCCATCATTCATAAATGGAAGAAGTTTGGAACCACCAATACTTCTTAGAGCTGGCCGCCTGGCCTAACAGCAATCAGGGGAGAAGGGCCTTGGTCAAGGAGGTGACCAAGAGCCTGATGGTCACTCTTAAGGAGCTCCAGTTCCTCTGTAGAGATGGGAGAACCTTCCAGAAGGACAACCATCTCTGCAGCACTCCACCAATCAGGCCTTTATGGTAGAGTGGCCAGATGGAAGCCACTCCTCAGTAAAAGACACATGACAGCCCGCTTGGAGTTTGCCAAAAGGTACCTAAAGACTCTCAGACCATGAGAAACAAGATTCTCTTGTCTGATGAAACCAAGATTGAACTCTTTGGCCTGAATGCCAAGCATCACGTCTGGAAGAAACCTGTCACTTTCACTACGGTGAAGCATGGTGGTGGCAGCATCATGTTGCGGGGATGTTTTTTAGCAGCAGGGAGTGGGAGACTAGTCAGGATCAAGGGAAAGATGAACGGAGGAAAGTACAGAGATATCCTTGATGAAAACCTGCTCCAGAGCTCTCAGGATCTCAGACTGGAGCGAAGGTTCACCTCCCAACAGGACAATGACCCTAAGCACACAGCAAAGACAATGCAAGAGTGGCTTCGGGACAAGTCTCTGAATGTCCTTGAGTGGCCCAGCCAGAGCCCAGACTTGAACCTCATCGAACATCTCTGGAGAAACCTGAAAATAGTTGTGCAGCTACTCTCCCCATCCAACCTGACAGAGCTTGAGAGGATCTGCAGAGAAGAATGCGAGAAACTCCCCAAATACAGGTGTGCCAACCTTGTAGCATCATACCCAAGAAGACTCGAGGCTGTAATTGCTGCCAAAGATGCTTCAATAAAGTACAGAGGACAGGGTCTGAATATTTATGTAAATGTGATTTCAGTTTTTTTTTATAACTTTGGTAAAATTTCAACATTTTTTTTTTGCTTTATCATTATGGGGTATTGTGTGTAGATTGATGGGGAAAAAACGATTTATTCAATTTTAGAATAAGGCTGTGATTTTGATCCAGGGAAAAAAAGGACCTTGTGCATTTCAGTAAAATAACAACCGAAGGCTTATATCCCAGCAAGCTAGCTAGCTAAATGTCCATGAATGTTTCATGTATTTCGACCTGTCCCTAAATGTAATATAGTTGGTTCAGAGTTCGTTTAGATTTTTCAAACTGCGGATGGACAAAAATCAACAATGCGTGCGCGTGCCCGGTGTAGTCAGCATGTTTCTCTTTTGTCTCCTTCCTTCTGTCCATCCATCCATCCACACACACACACACACACACACACACACACACACACACACACACACACACACACACACACACACACACACACACACACACACACACACACACACACACACACACACACACACACACACACAATCTGTCATTCTGTAGAATTAAAAAAAATTATAATTTCAATAAAAGACAAATGCAATATCTGACATACACATTATGGCTATACTTAAGAAGCTGTTTAGAAATCTGAGCAGAGTACAGTAAAGTTTGGGATTAAAATATGTAACGCTATACTGCCCTCAAGTGTCCCCTCACAGGTATAACATGTTCCACTAATTCTATTTCTGTGGTTGGACCTGTTAACTGGTCTCAAATCAGATTGTTTATAGGCTCTTCTTTCATGCTGACCCCACCACCAGCGTTACGTGCACGAGCGTTACAAAATAAATGTATACATGTTATTCAATCATTTCATCCAACAACAACAGAATGTGGAACATCGCATGATGGAAGAAACACCAGAAAGTTCTTCGGCTGGTTCTAGTTCCGAGGTGGTTCTAGAGTATTCTATCCAGGATCCAGGGTTCTGCGTTTAAAGAGGAGCTGCAACAGGTTCGGTCTTAAAAAGGGGAGGTGCAGCTGTCTGGGCTTGACTGATACTGTCATCACCCATCCATTCTCCCTAATGCAATCCAACCCACTGCTACAGCATACTGTATCCCACACATCTTTCACCACTCCCAGAGAGGTGGCTTGGATCCATGCCGTCCCTGGTCCGATGGGGCAGGGTGTGAATGTCAGAATCCTAGTCACTTAAATACATGTGGTTGGCTTTTTCACAGTGTCATCTTCACAGTGGCCGCAGCAATCCTTCACAAAGGAGCTCACATAGACCTTTTCTCTGTGAAGGATCATGGTATATCTTAAACAGGTCCAACTGAGGACCTCTCTCCCTCTCTGGGTATAATGATTATGATACAAGTCCATACACAGAGTACATACTGCATGTGGCAATATGAAAAAGGCGGAGCTGATGCGCTCTAATAAAAAGGTGAAAGGTCACACTGCGGTAGCTCCCAGGTGGCATATCAGCCGACGGACAGCTCACTGGCTGGCTAGTGGGCTCATTCATCTGTCAACGTGACTGGGGACAGTGTCACATACAGTGAGGGGTCAAAGCTACGTGTTGGGATGTGTTTCATTCTATACGTTATGTATGTATTCATCCATATATTATGTGATCTATAGTAGAGCATCTAAAAACAAAAAGTGAAAATATAGAGGAAGTCACCGACACTGTGAAATAAAGTGTCTTGTAGCACTGATTCCGATACATGTGGGTTTTTAGTCCAGGTCACCATAGTCTGTGACCCTTGACCTTTCACTCTTTACTCCTGAGATTGTCTGTGTGATAGGTAAGGCGTGTCGGTGGTTGCCATGTTTTACAGGCTGCTGTTGGTGAGCATGCGGGTGAACTCGTCAATGAGACTCTTGAAAGTGATCCTTTTCGCGGGGGTGTTCTCCCAGCACTTCCTCATCAGCTCATACACCTGCAAAAACACAGAGAAAATAATCATTATCACTCGAACATCAGCTCGTACACTTTCAACACTCACACAGTCAGATTACACACAAAGATGTCTAGTCATGCAATTTCTAGTATTGCCGAATTCCTTTCTATTCAATCTGTATCGCGGAAGTTCAGCGTGACAGCTTAATTGAAATTTAAAGGCAATGTTCCAACGTTAAGCGGAGACTACATTCGCAGTAAACGCTACACATGTCAGCTCAATAGGAAATTAACTTAAAATGTAAATTGTGCAATCTGTAACGCTTCAGCGATACAGATTGAATAGAGCCCTTAGTCTTACGATAATGTAAAGAAACTACAGTTTTTATTGACAAAGAGCACTTTTCTAGCTCCATGAATTACTGAAAATACATTCTCAGAGGATGGTAAATTGAGTGACATATTGAGGAGAGAGAGCATATTGTGAGTGGTGGGGGGACTAAACACCGGTAGGTAGCCACAGTGCCTTCGCAAAGTATTCAGACCCATAGATATTTTTCCACATTTTGTTATGTTTCAGCCTTGCTCTAAAATGGATTAAACAAACAAAAAAGAAACTCAGCAATCTACACACAATACCCCATAATGACGAAGCGAAAGAGGTTTTTAGAAATTTTTGCAAATATATTAAACAGAAAAAACATACCATATTTACATAAGTATTCAGACTCTTTGCTATGAGATTCAAAATTGAGCGCAGGTGCATCCTGTTTCCATTGATCATCCTCGAGATGTTTCTACAACTTGATTGGAGTTCAGCTGTGGTAAATTCAATTGATTGGACATGATTTGGAAAGACACACACCTGTCTATATAAGGTCCCACAGTTGACAGTGCATGTCAGAGCAAAAACCAAGCCATGAAGCCGTAGGAATTGTCAATAGAGCTCAGAGACAGGATTGTGTAGAAGCACAGATCTGTGGAGGGATACCAAAACATTTCTGCAGCATTGAAGGTCCCCATAAACACAGTGGCCACCATCATTCTTAAATGGAAGAAGTTTGGAACCACTAAGACTCTTCCTAGAGCTGTCCGCCCGGCCAAACTGAGCAATCGGGGGAGAAGGGCTTTAGTCAGGGAGGTGACCAAGAACCCGATGGTCACTCTGACAGAGCTCTAGAGTTCCTCTGTGGAGATGGGAGAACCTTCTAGAAGGTTGCAGTACCTGACAGAAGGAACCATCTCTGCAGCACTCCACCAATCAGGCCTTTATGGTAGAGTGGCCAGACAGAAGCCACTCCACAGTAGAAGGCACATGACAGCCCACTTGGAGTTTGCCAAAAGGCACCTAAAGACTCTCAGACCATGAGAAACAAGATTCTCTGGTCTGATGAAACCAAGATTGAACTCTTTGGCCTGAATGCCAAGCATCACGCCCGGAGGAAACCTGGAACCATCCCTACGGTGAAGCATAATGGTGGCAGCATCATGCTGTGAGGATATTTTCAGCGGCAGGGACTGGGAGACCAGTCAGGAACGAGGCAAAGACGAACGGAGCAAAACCTATTCCCCTTCAGGAGACTGAAAAGATATTGCATGGGTCCTCAGATCCTCAAAAGGTTCTACAGCTGCACCATCGAGAGCATCCTGACTGGTTGCATCACTGCTTGGTATGGCAACTGCTCGGCCTCCGACCGCAAGGCACTACAGAGGTTAGTGCGTATGGCCCAGTACATCACTGGGTCCAAGCTTCCTGCCATCCAGGACCTCTATACCAGGCGGTGTCAGAGTAAGGCCCTAAAAATGGTCAAATACTCCAGCCACCCTAGTCATAGACTATCTATGCTACCGCCGTACCGGAGCGCCAAGTCTAGGTCCAAGAGGCTTCTAAACAGCTTCTACCCCCAAGCCATTAGACTCCTGAACATCTAATCAAATGGCTACCCAGACTATTTGCATTGCCCCCTCTTTTACACTGCTGCTACTATGTTTATGATCTATGTATAGTCACTTTAATAACTCTACCTACAGTTGAAGTCGGAAGTTTACATACACCTTAGCCAAATACATTTAAACTCAGTTTTTCACAATTCCTGACATTTAATCCTAGTAAAAATTCCCTGTCTTAGGTCAGTTAGAATCACTACTTTATTTTAAGAATGTGAAATGTCAGAATAATAGTAGAGAACTATTTATTCCAGTTTTTATTTCGTTCATCACATTCCCAGTGGGTCAGAAGTTTACATACACTCAATTAGTATTTGGTAGCATTGCCTTTAAATTGTTTAGCTTGTGTCAAACGTTTTGGGTAGCCTTCCACAAGATTCCCACAATAAGTTTGGTGAATTTTGGCCCATTCCTCCTGACAGAGCTGGTGTAACTGATTCAGGTTTGTAGGCCTCCTTGCGCGCACCTGCTTTTTAAGTTCTGCCCACACATTTTCTATAGGATTGAGGTCAGGGCTTTGTGATGGCCACACCAATAACTTGACTTTGTTGTCCTTAAGCCATTTTGCCACAGCTTTGGCAGTATGCTTGGGGTCATTGTCCATTTGGAAGACCCATTTGCGACCAAGATGTAACTTCCTGACTGATGTCTTGAGATATTGCTTCAATATATCCACATCATTTTCCACCCTCATGATGCCATCTATTTTGTGAAGTGCACCAGTCCCTCCTGCAGCAAAGCACCCCCACAACATGATGCTGCCACCCCCGTGCTTCACGGTAGGGATGGTGTTCTTCGGCTTGCAAGCCTCCCCCTTTTTCCTCCAAACATAACGATGGTCATTATGGCCAAACAGTTCTATTTTTGTTTCATCAGACCAGAAGACATTTCTCCAAAAAGTACAATCTTTGTCCCCATGTGCAGTTACAATACAAACCATAGTCTGGCTTTTTTATGGCGGTTTTGGAGCAGTGGTTACTTCCTTGCTGAGCGGCCTTTCAGGCTATGTCGATATAGAACTTGTTTTACTGTGGATATAGATACTTTTGTACCCGTTTCCTCCAGCATCTTCACACGGTCCTTGCTGTTGTTCTGGGATTGATTTGCACTTTCGCACCAAAGTACGTTAATCTCTAGGAGACAGAACGAGTCTCCTTCCTGAGCGGTATGACGGCTGAGTGGTCCCATGGTGTTTATACCCATGGTATAAACACCATGGTATAAACACCAAACACCCATGGTGTTTATACTATTGTTTGTACAGATGAGCGTGGTACCTTCAGGCGTTTGGAAATTGCTCCCAAGGATGAACCAGACTTGTGGAGGTCTACAATTGTTTTTCTGAGGTCTTGGCTAATTTCTTTTGATTTCCCCATGATGTCAAGCAAAGAGGCATTGAGTTTGAAGGTAGGCCTTGAAATACATCCACAGGTACACCTACAATTGACGCAAATTATGTCAATTAGCCTATCAGAAGCTTCTAAAGCCATGACATAATTTTCTGAAAATAGTTGTGCAGCAACGCTCCCCATCTAACCTGACAGAGATTGAGAGGATCTGCAGAGAAGAATAGGAGAAACTCCCCAAACACAGGTGTGCCAAGCTTGTAGCGTCATACCCAAGAAGACTCGAGGCTGTAATTGATGCCAAAGGTGCTTCAACAAAGTACTGAGTAAAGTGTCTGAATACTTATGTAACTGTGATATTTCCAATTTTTGTTTTTGTAAATTAGCAAACATTTCTAAAAACCTGCTTTTCCTTTGTCATTATGGGAAAAAAACGATTTAATACATGTTAAAATAAAGCTGTAACCTAACAAAATGTGAAAAAAGTCAAGGGGTCTGAGTACTTTCCGAAGGTAGGTAAGTAGGTAGATCCAGAGATACTTTTGAGGAGATGGGAAACTCCATTGCAATCATATTAACGGCCATTGTGTACGTTGCCCATGCTATGCCAATGGGCCGTGCGGTGCATTCTGGGCGATTCTGGGACAAGGACTGAATGGGAGTCAATTGGGCGCTAGTTCAAAAACCCAACATTAGCATGAATTTCATCAACAAGAAGTACAACATTACAAATATTTTCAGAGATGTGAGATAATTACATAATGCTTTATGTAATATTGTATAGTTTTGGAATTGTGACATTATGTACCTTCGGAGGAAAATAGGCACTTTTCTCGACTCATACCCTGACTTTGAGAAGGGATTGCGTGACAATTAGCTTAGCATCCGCGTGACGCAGCATGACAATGTGAACGTGATTGGTCGACAGTCTGCTGGGTGAGACGTTATTCGTTCCTCCATTCGTTGTCCAACGGGATTCCTATTTCCTCTTTTCGCTAATATCTCTGGTAGATCTTACCGTTCCAGGACAACTATCAGGACGGGGCAGCCTCTTCCCCTCCTCCAGCACCTTGACCAATCGCGTCACTGTCATCTGGCCCTGAGTAGGACCAATAATCTTCAGGAACACCTGTTGGACAAAGAGGGGGGAAGGGGAGAAGAGATGAGTTGCAATGGAAACACAATGAAACAAAATGACTCCTCCCATCTAGCCAGTGAAGACAGGACTGACAGTCGGCTCTGACAAGAGATTTTCCGGAAGTGGATTTTACAATCCTCGTAACCCATAGTGATATTAAATATTAGTGAAAGCGATATTACTGTGCAGCCGAGACTGAAAAAAATGTCCTATGTTGATGTCGTGCACATCGGTTATGAGTGTTTCAACCTCTGTGTTGAGATGTCATGCTTTTACTGCCATTTCCTGGTTTTAAAGAGCACCAAAAAACTACACTACCACGAGCCTTAGTGTTTCTGCCGCCACAGAAACAGACCCTGGATCTGTTCTAACGCGACTCTAAACAAGAGGTAAAATCTCACATAATATGGACAACTTCGTTATCTGCCTATGGGAGATAACGCAACGGACAAATTCTGTTTGTGCCTGTGACAGTGCTATCGAGCACCATCATGTGTTCGCTAACAGATCTCAAGGTTTATTTTATTTTATGGTAATTATTATATTTTTGTTGTTGTGTATAGTAACTTAGCTAGCTAACAAATTGGAAACAACACCATGGCCAACCAACAACTACCATGTTTTAAAAAATGTACAAGAAACGCCAGAGACTGTAGAGAAAGCGAGACACCCCACTCACTCATTTCTTCTGATGCCCCCGCCCCACAGAGGGGGTGCCCTCACTGGCTAATTTTTTCTGGCGGGTAGAGCAAGCGGGAGGGGACAATAAGTAGCTGTTCCCTCTTGCGCCAGATAATATGGAGGAAACACGAGCTCATGCAGGAAAAGCCTGCTCACGCGAGAGAGGAAACGGCCACTTACACAGACAGAAACCTGGCCAATTTTTTTCAGTGGTAAACGGCCTGAGTAAACCATATTTACCCACCATCTTTGGGAATGATTCCAATGGCTTATATCGGCTCTGTGATTGGAAGATACAGACCGCAATGCTGCATGGGATGAGTAGTTTGTTTCTCCACTAACTCTGGTACAGTATGTACACAGTCTTGTACCCTTGACTTTTCTTTCATACATCACTGTTTTTTAAAAGTGATTTCTACTCTTTTAAATTAAATGGATCCCCCCAGAAATGTTTGCTAAAAGAGGGGCGGGGCCCCTACCGAGCCCTATAGAGTTGTATTGTTGATGCATTGTCGTTGAGACAAAGCCAGTCAGAAGAAAATAGTCAAACTTAAACCACTGCATTCCATCTACAATTCTAGAACCTGTTTCAAAGCAGTCTCTTAATGGTGGCAACTAAAACATATAAGATGGTAATAGCTATTGATTAGCTATCAATCGTTAACCAGTTTCTGTGAATTGAACAGTGTGGTAAAGTGTAGGAATAAGCCTTAATGGATATGTAATGATCATGGCTACAGGGTGTTGGTTAGGGAGGACATATTGGTATAGCTTGTCTGAGCAATCAGGGAGTTGGAAGGGTGTGTGTGTGTGTGTGTGTGATGGCACAGGCTAGCAGGAGTGGGCAGAGCCCCTTGGCGAGTCATTAGCCACCCTGGGAATAGACTGGCGCCACCTGCCTCGATCAGTGGGATGGAAGTCTGTGCTGCCAGGCCTAGGTGTGTGTGTGTGTGTGTGCGTGCGTGCGTGCGTGCGTGCGTGCGTGTGTGTGTGTACTGACCGGCATGGGGCTGATGGCGTTCTCACAGTAGGTGAGCAGCTCGTACATGGTGACACCGAAGGACCAGACATCAGAGGCCAGGTAGAACTTACAGTGGACCAAACACTCAGGGGCATACCTGGTACATGGGAAGACAGAGGGATAACACACCAACATACATCACACTCTCTGTAAATCACTATCTACACAGAGACACAAACTCTCAGGAATCCGAAATACTCTCTCTTTAATTCTTAATAGTCTAAGCAGTTGGAGGGGGGGGGGGGGTTACGAACTGACATATGGAATTGTTTTAAGATGGTCATAATAAGGATCATTTAGCTATTTGATTTTTGAATTTTTAATAAAATATTGAATTTGGTCTTTACTACTATAGCCCAGAGAAACGCATTGAATAACACATTCATAAACGGCAAAGTTTTGAAGTGTTTGTCCTGTATCTAGGACATATAAGAAAGCTCAGGGAATAGTGATTTCTTTCTTCACATATTTAACCCCTTTTTTTGGGTAGACACAAAACTACCTACAGTATATACCTCCATTCATTGTTATCCCGTACCGGATTTAACCTTCAGACGAGTCCCGTGACCCTTGTGGGGTTCGTAGAGCAAAATGGAGAACACCATCGTGTTCGCGAGAGTCCTCCCTTTCCATAATATTTTGGAGGTCAAACCATTACAGACATTTTCATGAGAACACAAGACTTTCGGGATGTCTCACGGTCTGACAAACACCGCTCTGGCTCTGCCAACTTTCACTGCAGATGCGGAAACATCTCTCTGGCTTAAAACGGACAGATTTGATGGGGATTGTTTTGATTATGATACTTTGATTGGCGCACAGATGCGTCAATCGACCCTCGGAGGTTAAAACACAGACATGGGGCCAGAAGCGCTTGCGCCAGGTGGGATAAAACAACAGTAGTCCGCAGTAGTCCAGTCCTCTCACCAGTACACAGGGCTGTCCAGGTCATCTTTGACTGTGTAATACCCCTCGTTTCCCTTGATGCTCTTGGTCAGGCCGAAGTCTCCGATCTTCACCGTGCTCTCGTTCTCCACCAGAACATTCCGGGCTGCCAGATCCCGGTGGATGTAATTCCGAGATCCCAGATAGTCCATTCCCTGGAGAGAGGGGAGGAATTTATCCTATTATATAACTATCAATAACATCACCATAATGTTCCCATAACCAGGGCTAAGGGTCAGGGTTCAACACGAAGCTAGGGTTAGGGTTAAACACGATGCTAGGGTTAGGGTTGGACACAAAGCTAGGGTTAGGGTTGGACACGAAGCTTGGGTTAGGGTTGGACACGAAGCTAGGGTTAGGGTTGGACATGAAGCTAGGGTTAGGGTTGAACACAAAGTTAGGGTTGAACCGGGATGTGGACATGAAGTTAGGGTTGGACACGAAGCTAGGGTTAGGGTTGGACCGGGATGTGGACATGAAGCTAGGGTTAGGGTTGGACACGAAGCTAGGGTTAGGGTTGGACACGAAGCTAGGGTTAGGGTTGGACACGAAGCTAGGGTTAGGGTTGGACACGAAGCTAGGGTTAGGGTTGGACACGAAGCTAGGGTTAGGGTTGGACACGAAGCTAGGGTTAGGGTTGGACATGAAGCTAGGGTTAGGGTTGGACACGAAGCTAGGGTTAGGGTTGGACATGAAGCTAGGGTTAGGGTTGGACACAAAGTTAGGGTTAGGGTTGGACATGAAGCTAGGGTTAGGGTTGGACACGAAGCTAGGGTTAGGGTTGGACACGAAGCTAGGGTTAGGGTTGGACACAAAGTTAGGGTTAGGGTTGGACATGAAGCTAGGGTTAGGGTTGGACACGAAGCTAGGGTTAGGGTTGGACATTAAGCTAGGGTTAGGGTTGGACACGAAGCTAGGGTTAGGGTTGGACACGAAGCTAGGGTTAGGGTTGGACACGAAGCTAGGGTTAGGGTTGGACACGAAGCTAGGGTTAGGGTTGGACACGAAGCTAGGATTAGGGTTAAACATGAAGCTAGGGTTAGGGTTGAACCGTGATGTGGACACGGAGCTAGGGTTAGGGTTGAACCGGGATGTGGACATGAAGCTAGGGTTAGGATTGGACACAAAGCTAGGGTTTAGACAGTTGCAGTACCTGACAGATCTGGACAGCGTAGCTAAGCAGGGTCTTCAGGCTAGTCTGTCCTCTGTTACGGGGCAGGTACTCCTTCAGACTGCCAGCAGGCAGGTACTCCATGATCAACTTGATGGCTCTGCCTCCTACACATACACAGATAAAAGAGGTTAAAGTGGACCCAGCACAGGTGATGTTTGTGTACGTGCCTGCGTGCGTGTCTACGTCCGTGCGCGTGTGGCAGGGGTACGCGTTCCTCTCGCTCACCCTCCTCCTGGCAGATGCCCTTGTACTTGACGATGTTCTCGTGGTAGAGTTCTTTAAGGATTCCTATCTCACTCCAAAGGTTGCTGCTCTGCTCCTCCCTGTTCTCTGGTTTGAGACTCTTCACTGCTACCAGCTCCCCTGTCCGGTCCCCCCTGGGGTCATACCGACACAGCTCCACCTTTCCAAAGTGACCCTGCGCACGCGGACAGCCAGTTACATACACACGTTACCGTTATACACAATCACGTCAGCCTAAAAAGACTGTGACACACGTAGCAGTAACTGCATATACACACTCGTTCTCTGACGCATTCAAAAACACAGAAACGTGCGTTACCTCCCCCAAATCTCGGATCCTCTTGAGGAACCTCTTCTGGAACAGAGTGGGGTCGACCTCCTGAGTGGGCGCCGGCTTGATAGAGGGGTCTGGTGGAGGGACACACACACTGTTACCACTGACAACGTGTACAGTGGGTTTATTCAGCGACGCTACAGCACACCAGTATGATGGATGTGGAACTGCGACATGGCTGCAGTACCTCATTCTGGCCACAGTGTGGGAGTATTAAGGGCAATATGCATATCCAAGGGGTCCAGTTTAGGGGGAGATGTAGTTTACTGGGTTCACTCACACAACACTCATACACACACACACTGTTGCAAGCTCTCTCTCTAGCTAGCGCTTGGTAACGGCTGTCCTTACAGGGGGTATTTAGTATTTTATTAGGAGCCGCGTTAGCGGTTGCGAAAGCTGCAGCTACTCTTCCTGGGGTCCAGGAAGAGTAGCTAGGGGAATGATGACACATGACTTACTGCACACATTCAAAGAGCCTTCGTACAGATACGTATGCACACACACACACACAGCTCCTCCCACGTGTCTCACACACACACACACACGATTTCCTTGGGAAAAAATGAAAGACTAAACTCTATGGTCCTTGATAGACCTACTTTATGTCAGACATTGTGCTATAGCTTGCAAAATAAGTAAATGTGACTCTGGATGACAACATAAGGCTGTTTGTTATCAACATTAGGGCTGTTTTCCTCTCCTTCCTTACTTCCTAGTATCGCAATACTGGTATCGGGACAACACTAACAAACACACACACACACACATGGACTCGCACACACAGAAACACGTACTCTGCTCCTCCAGCGTGTCTATGTCTCTGACGATGGCCCTGAAGAAGGGGCGTTTGTGGGGGTCGTAGGTCATGCAGTGAGTCATCAGTTCAGCCAGCTCTTTGCAGTCTGGGGTAGCCAACTGGCACTCCGCTGCATAGAACCTCTCCTTCTACTCACGGGGGGAGAGAGAGAGAAACCTCATCAGTTATCAAGGCAGAGCAAGCTTGAGGGCATGTATTATCCGTGCTTGACCTGCGCAGGAGCTGAGTACCGACACCTAAAAAAAGGTGCTACTGCTTGAGTTCCTGTTCCTCTTATAGAACATTCGCTCACGAATATGGTGGAGCTCCTGCACCGAAATATAAAGAGCACCGGTACCCAAAATGAGAACCGGTACTTATTTCAGTCCAAGTCAAGCACGGTGTATTACTCTGGGTTGCAATACATTTGTTACAGATGTGTATTGGTAGTATCTTTCAAGTGGATCAAGGTGTGTGTGTGTGTGTGTGTGTGTGTGTACCTCGGTGAGTTTCTTGTCTTTGAGGGGCACTTCTCCGTCATAGCAGATCTCCCAGAGTGTTGTGCCGAAGCCCCACTTATCAGCCGCTACACTCAGGTTGGTAGAGTCCTTCACACACTCTGGAGCGATCCATGGGATCCGGTCCACACACTCTGCAGGGTGGCACAAACACAGCCTTAGGCACACGGTATGTGTTTGTATACACTATACGGGGAGAGGGGAATGCATTCGACTGAAACGTGTCTCCCGCATTTAACCCGGCCCCTCCGGGCCGGGTTAAAGGGGGGGGGGGCTGCCTTAAAAATCCACATCCACGTCATCAGCGCCCGGGCAGCAGTTACTGTTGGGGGTTTAACTGCCTTGCTCAAGGGCAGATTTATACCTTGTTGGCTCGGGGATTCGATCCAGCAACCTTTCGGTTACTGGCCCAACGCTCCTACCCGCCGCTCACTGTACGAACACATTCACATTCGGTGTAAAAGCCCACTCTATTGTACTGAACACACACAACAAACTGTTGGGGAGGGGGAGAGGTTTTGTCAGGATTAATATGTTTGTCGTCCTATCTTCCCTCTCTGACACATTTACTGTATTACTTTTCCATGATGCACTCTCTGTCTCTCTCTCCCTGTGTAGTGGGAAAGGCTCTGCCTTCCTCGTCATGTGACCTGGGCCACCCAGCCTCTCTCTGGCCTGGAGTCAATTCACTCCCAACTGACAGGAATCCACAGCCCTGCCATGTCAGTAACACAGCACATAAACAGAGAGGGGTGGTGGGGGGGCAGGGGTGATGGAGGGAATGGGGGGGAAAGAGTCCAAGAGGAGGAGCAAAAGAGAAGTACAGAGAATAAGGGGAGAGAGCGGGAAAAGGAGAGTGGGTGGGGAGAAGGACAGAAAGAGATGCGGGAGAGGGGAAATAGAGATGGAAAGAAAGCGTGTTCTCATTTGTCAGATTCAAATGTCCCAGTGGACTTTCACACGGAGACATCCAGTCCAGTCATTAACTCCTCTGGTCTGTTAACCGTCTTCACTCAGCCACAGGCACCGTAAATGTTTGCCGAACAGAAACATGATGCCATCGGAGGGAAATATGGAATGTGAGAAGTGTCCTTGTGCAGTATCCTTCCTGAAAACAACAATTCCCTGACAAAACCTCACTTACTAACACCGGTGGTCCTTGGTAGCTCAGCTGGTCGGGCACGGCGTTTGTTACGCTCAGGGTAGTGGGTTCGATTCCCGTGGACCACCCATACGTAAAATGCATGCACATATGACTGCTAAGTCGCTTTGGATAAAAGCGTGTGCTGAAACGGCATATATTATATGACTGTGAAGACATTCTCCTGGGTCACAAACCCTTCAGAACTCAATATATTGTACAATGGAGGCTTCACACTTATATGATCTCAAACTGGGCCATTGTCCTGTCAGAGCTCAACATGGATCCCTACACCTCCGCAAGATAAGTTGCTCTGGATGACAACAAAAATGGTGGTTGTCTGGCACACATTATGCATAACTTGGTACACAGAAATGATTCAGTGAAGTCTTACCCTCTCTGGTCAACACAGTGATGGGTATGCCGGGGTCGCTGAGCTTGATGAAGGGTCCTCCCTCACTGTCCACTCCGTCTCTGGCCAGCAGGATGTTCTTGGTACACACAAAGCCATGCACCAGCTTCTTATCCTCCTGCATACATACATACATACATCAGTGGTGGGCCGTCAGGGCCTGCAAGGCCTTCTCTGCTGGCCTAAACATCATCAGAATCTAATTTTCTTTTAAATATATTTTCCCACAAATATGTATTAAATTATTCCCCAGAGTAAGAGTTATACTCTTCATTTCATAGCTTTCCTCTTGGTTGCACTGCTTCCAGCCCCAGGTTGAGATTTGGAGGGCTGGTCTTTACGTTAGATCTTTTATCCAATCATATTCAGCCATCATGTGTTGCCAGGGGTCTAAAATCTGCCCTCAGGCCTTCAGAATCAACAGTGAGGGCGCTTGTAGCTTAAAGTGAATGGAAATAAAAATTTTGTGTCAACCAATCAGCTTTAGAGTTGGCTATTGTACGCCTGCTGGCTGGCTCCAGTGTTACACAGGAGCCAGCTAGCAGGCGTAGGGCGTCCACGTCTTTTGATTGGATTACCAATATTGAGAGGCAGGTCCTATGGGCAGGTCTATGCAGATCTAGGAAACTAAATTTGATAAACGAATTAATTCGCGTTCTACTGTTTTTTGAACCCACAATGGCGGAAGGAGGAGAAGATATCGATTTGGTCGAGGATATAATTATAACGCCATTCTCAAGACGAACTTTTCAAGAAAAGTTAGACATTGTAAGGAGAGGTCGCCCGACGCCACAAAGCCTGTCACAGGCGGGAAAGGGGTTCGTTCGTTCGCCACTTTCAAAGTTTCAACTATGAGCGCTGTCAATGGCTCACAGGCTCCGAGAAGCACTGCAAACTGTACTGCTGGGAATGCCTATTATTTGCAAGTGATCGATTTGGTGTTTGGAGCCACACTGGCTTTGCAAACTTGAGTTGTCTAACCAAGGCAGCAACGAGACACCAAAGTACGGCTGGGCACTTAGAAGCAATGGTGCTTTTGAAAACGTTTGGGGACATCAGAGTGGAGCTACAGCTCTCACTCGTCCTGCGTTATGTGACGGACACGGGAGTCAAGGAGCGATTTATCCGGTTTGAAGATGTGACAAGCGGCAAGCGAGCTGATGACATTGCCGCTCTTATTTTCCGTTTCTTGGAGGAAAATGAATGTAGTCTGGATAAAGTTGTGGCACAGTGTTTTGATGGCGCAGCAGTCATGGCATCTGGACTCAATGGGGTGCAGGCTAAAGTTAAGGAGAGGGCACCGATGGCCTTATTCATTCACTGCTATGCACATCGACTAAATGTAGTACTGACTCAAGGAGCCTCAAAGCTTAAAGAATGCAAGGTCTTCTTTGCCAACCTCAATGGCCTTGCAGCATTTTTCTCACGATCCCCTAAGCGCACGCAACTGTCTAATAATCAGTCTTTGGTGAGTAGGCATACAATGCATGTTATTTTTTATTAAATGTGTATGTATGTTTCGCATTTTATTTCGTTAATATTAAATAGCCTATATATTAACAAAATAAAATGGCAAATAGCCTATGTTGCAAATTATTTGTTTTCTTTTATTTTCAGTGAATAGTTATGTGTCTTTATCATCACGGTGAAACTGCTTTGGGTGCGACAATGCGCTGTTTAGTGAACACACTGTATTTATTTTTTGGGGGACTTAAAGCTCAAAGTTTGTGGACCAGAAATGGATAGAAGAAGAATATTAATATAACTCTGTTGCACTCGACTATGTTCTTGCCTATTAGTTGAACTGTACTGTATTGTACTCTTCCCCTGCAATTCTCTGAAAAAAATGTCAATTTCAAGGTGACGCAACGCCTGGTTATACTGCGTTTCTGTCTAAATGTATAGTGTCTAGAGCCATGGCATCTAAATGATGGTAATAACAGGTGGATTAATTCGGGTGGGACTGTGTAGGACCTCACTGAAGGCCCAGGCGCCAGGCCCACGGCACGCTACTGACATACATACATATATGAGATAGAGTCACATCAAATCTAATTGTATTTGTCACATGCTCTGAATACAACAGGTGTAGTAGAGTTTACCGTGAAATGCTTACTTATGAACCTTTGCCAACGATGAAGAGTTTTTTTTTTTTTTTTTTTAATAACACAAGAGGAATAAAATACACAAGCTATATACAGGGAGTACCAGTACCAGATCAACGTGGAGGAGTACAAGGTATTTGAGGTAGACATGCACATCTAGGTAGGGAGAAAGCGACTAGGATATATAATAATAAGAGTACAATAAAGAACATAGTAGCAGCACCATATGATGAGTGTGTGTGTGTGTGTGTGTGTGTGTGTGTGTGTGTGTGTGTGTGTGTGTATAGTCTCGTGAGTGTACATAGAGTCAGTGCAAGATAAGGTCAATGCAGATGGTCCAATCTACGGCTTTGGGTGACTGGAGTCTTTGCTGTGTGTCTTACCAGGTAGCTGAGAGCACTGGCCAGCTGTTTGGCCACCTGGAACTTCCACGGTGTACCGAGAGGACTGTGTTGTCTTCGCATGAGCAGATCCAACGGACCGAACTGGACAAACTCCTCCACCATGATATCTGGGGGAGAGAGAGAGGGACAGTCAATACCGACACACACACAGACGCACTCGGGGGAATATTCTGCCCGCTGGCCACCACAACAGAAAGACTGGTTTGTCTTGTGTTTTGGGAAACAGTACAGTGACACCTATAAGTAACAAAAAAATAAAGGGAACACTCAAGTAAATGAGGGATACGAAGTACATTGAAAGCAGGTGCTTCCACACAGGTGTAGTTCCTGAGTTAATTGAGCAACTAACATCCCGTCATGCTTAGGGGTCATGTATAAAAATGCCCACTTGCCCATTATTGTGGCTACCATGGCTTACAGCTTACAATTGGCTCATTCATCCCCCCTCCTCTCCCCTGTAACTATTCCCCAGGTCATTGCTGTAAATGAGAATGTGTTCTCAGTCAACTTACCTGGTAAAATATATATATATATTTTTTTTTAAATTAAAATAAATACCAAACATCTCCCACTAACCCGTTTGGACAGGTTTTAGACAGTTCTGTATAGTATGTCAATGTACTATTCAATACTGAGTCAACAGGTCATGGGGTATTCGGTATTTGTAAATAATGGCAAGTCCTATCACATCCACTAACAGTGTAGGTCCTGTATTACCACTTCTTACAGTAACAGAAGGATGGATTAAGAAGTGAGTTTAAGGTTTAGATGTGTCATGTAGGTTACCGTGGCAGCGTAGGGTGTGTGTGTGTACTCACTCTCCAGGTGGCGTACACAGACTCCATAGAGCAGGGCGATGTGCTTGTGGGAGACCTGCCGCATCATACTGGCTGTCTCAAAGAAGGCCTGGGGAGAGAGGGAGAAAAAGGGAGAGCAGGAGAAAAAGAGAGCGGGAGAGATGGAGGTGAGAGAGAAAGGAGAAGTCAGTCAGCTAATGTGGCAGAATATTGCCACATAACATCCCTCACATACTCTCAGAAGTTACTCTTCTAGTGGGAGTTCCTAAAGTTATCACAGGATGAAAACAGTGTGTGTGTCTTACCAGAGAGATGTCCCTGTGTCCGGACCCCAGCACCTTCAGCACTACTTTGACGTCCTGAGAGGAAGAGTATCCAGCATCCTCATCCTCCGCACTCTTCACCTTCAGTACTCCAGCATAGATGTTCGTCCGGGTACCCAGCCCCAGGTGCTCTCCCTGAGAAGCAGGAGAGAGGGAGAGAGGAGAGCGAGTTAGTCAAGACACACTCACGAGATACACACACCGTAAACACACACTGGTGACCGACAGCAGTAAGAAAACACTGAAGGACTAAAGTGGCTGGAAAAATAAAAGATTGACAAAGTCTCTTTCAGCCGATGGATAGATGTGACTGATAGGGTATGTACTGGATGTCACTGATAGGGTATGTACTGGGTGTGACTGATAGGGTATGTACTGGGTGTGACTGATAGGGTATGTACTGGGTGTGACTGATAGGGTATGTACTGGGTGTGACTGATAGGGTATGTACTGGGTGTGACTGATAGGGTATGTACTGGGTGTGACTGATAGGGTATGTACTGGGTGTGACTGATAGGGTATGTACTGGGTGTGACTGATAGGGTATGTACTGGGTGTGACTGATAGGGTATGTACTGGGTGTGACTGATAGGGTATGTACTGGGTGTGACTGATAGGGTATGTACTGGATGTGACTGATAGGGTATGTACTGGGTGTGACTGATAGGGTATGTACTGGGTGTGACTGATAGGGTATGTACTGGATGTGACTGATAGGGTATGTACTGGGTGTGACTGATAGGGTATGTACTGGGTGTGACTGATAGGGTATGTACTGGGTGTGACTGATAGGGTATGTACTGGATGTGACTGATAGGGTATGTACTGGATGTGTAGAGCGGGGGTGTCAAACATGCGGCCCGCGGCAGTTTTTTTAAATGTGGCTCTTAATCAACATTGAAATGACTAAAACCAAATGAAAACTGTGTAGAAAGGATAGACTTACATTCATAGTATTTTCACTCTGTCCAGCTTGCTAACATCAAACCTGCTTGCTAACATCAAACCCGAAAGCTAGACAGAAAATTCCAAAAGCGACGGATATAGGACAATTTTTTTAGCACATTTTGACAGCAAGGAAATAGAATACATTTTAAGTGCGGCCCTCCGTGAAGACCAAATGCTTCACACTCACTCATCACAAATTGGAAGCAAGATGGTTACAGTGCCTCCTAAAGACACGATTGACATCTGGAAAAGGGGGTAGGCTATCAGCTGATCATTGATGATTGATGTAAATCTGCTAGTTAGCTCAATATTTTTTTTTACAGTTAGTGATTTATCTTCAATGCCCTTAAATAAAAACTTCATAGTATAATATTCACAATCTTCTAACTCATGATATATGGCTGGCTAGTGGCATGTGGATCTTCGTTATATGTGGTAGTTAGTAGAGTCTAGACCAGTGGTCACCAACAGGTCGATCACGGTCGACATTTAAGGCATTCCTAGTCAATCACCAAACAGTTCTGTAGAAAAGCCAACAGTAAAGGTTTGCCATCTCATTGAATCGTTTTATTTGTCTTGAGCTGGTGGCGGTAGGTGCGCTTGATTCAGAAGCCCCGCACGCCGGGTAGGCCAAGTGTTCCCATTTTGAATCATTTCATTTGTCTGAAGGGACAAACACCGCCTACCAGGAGAACTGTGGCTAAATCAAGTGTGCCTACTGCCCTGGCCAATCGGATAGCTCATATCACCGTGCCTACAGCTTTCACGACCCCACAGCAAATGTTTGATACTAGCCTACGTGTGATTTTATAAAACTTTTAAAACTATGACCAGAGAGAAACGTTGAAAGAATACAGCAAAGAGCTGCTGTTTTTATGAGTGAGTTCATGTCTAAGTTTTTATTTCAGTACTTTTACAAAACATAAAACACGCTCCCTAATTCCACTCGCGCTGCAGCTGCAGTGAATGAGTAGCCAAGTGTGTCGATAGGCCTGCGTTTTATATTTAGCATCTCGTCGTGTCTATTTTAATATTAAGTAATATTTAACTTTCTCTCGTCATAGGAACAACATGAACTTGTGCCTGAGGCGGATGCAGTGCGAATTGAGTTTCGGCATCAGGTGGAGGACAATGTCCCCTCTGGTCAGTCTCACCAGAGAAAAGGAGAGAGCAGGGACCGTGAGAGCTAGACCCTCTGCTGCTCTCTCCCTCCCTCCGCTCAGACTGACCATCAGATGCTGGTAACATCAGTCCAGTAAAATTATTTAAATTTATGCTCAGCTGTGCCTCGCAAGTGATACGCCCACAGATCTATTTTGATATCAAAGCTCGAATTTTGAAATGAAATATGGTCTGAGAATAACAATATTGGTAGGCAAGGCATATAGCCAATATGTATTAGGGCTACTGCACACAATTAAAAAAATAAAAATAATAATATATATATATATAGGATGGTCTGGTGAAATACCTCACTCATCACCCAAAAGGGCACTTGGCGAGTAGGAGGGTAAACGGGCAGGTGCTGGGGCACACGTGCCTGGTACGGTGTGTGGTACTGTACCTGTAAGATCTCCTCCTTGAGGATCCTGTGGAAGCTGAGTTGGCTCTCCTGCAGGGGTGTCTGGGGGACCAGCACTCGTTCCTTAGTTACTACCAGCAGGTTGGACACCTCTGAAACACACACATACTCCATATTAGCCAGTGAAAAAACACACACACACACACACACACACACACACACACACACACACACACACACACACACACACACACACACACACACACACACACACACACACACACACACACACACACACACACACACTCCATATTAGCCAGTGAAAACACACACACACACACACACACACACACACACACACACACACACACACACACACACACACACACACACACACACACACACACACACTAGCAAGTGCAACACAGAACACACACCAGGGTTGTGTTCATGAGGCCACGCAACAACAAAATATTGCATGGCTGTGTGCTCGATTTTATACACCTGTCAGCAACAGGTGTGGCTGAAATAGCCGAATCCACTTGATTTTGTATATAGTGTAGTATGATAGTATACTTATGGGATACGCCCCCAGTGTATTCTTGAGAAGCCTTTAATACACTACACCAGCCATGATTGGCTGGAAGTCACGACGTGTGTCGTCGGGGAGGGGCATCCCTCCTACCTTATAAAAAGGCCCAACGTAAAGTCATTCAAAATAAGCAACATCCCTTCCTCTCTCCTGCAAGGCGGGTGGTCTGGTGAAATACCTCACTCATACTGTCAGAAAACCGGGGTTACGGTCGTAACCTAAAGTTCTCTTTCAAGTATTAATTTCGGTATTTCACTTATGGTATATACGAACTCCCGTATTGCCAGACAAGCTTATCCTGACAACCGACTGCATTGTGCGACTCATCACACAAACGGGCCCTGGCCCTCAGAAAATCCTACACCTAAAACAGTATGCGCCAGTGTTGGTGCAGTGACATCGAGCCTATAAAACTTTGCAAACGTATGAGATGAAGCCCAACTCGCTGCTGAGCAAATATCTTGGATAAATATGCCCTTAAATAAAGCCCAGACCGCAGCCATTTCTCTTGTGGAATGAGCCAGTAGGCCAGCAGGAGACTGAATACTTTTACCAAAGCGATAGCCCCCACTATCTAGTGGGAGAGGCGTTGTTTAGGGAGTGCTTTACCCATGTAAGGTTTCGCGCAGGAAATGAACAACTGATCACAGTTTCTAAACCCCTTAGTCCTGTCCATGAAGATGCACAGAGGGTGAACATATGCAACCATTCGTTCCGGGTGGGGGATAGAAAGCTATCAGCTCAAGGGGAAGACACGTCAAATATGGGTTAGTAACCTTAGGGATAAAGGCGGGGGTTCGGCCGCAATGACACCCTGTCGTTACCAGGAGCAAACTGTGTACATGACGAGTGCACTGAGAGCGTGTGAATGTCGCTTGCACGCTTGGCAGAGGCCAACGCTAGTAACAGTGCTGCCGTAAATGAAAGTATCTTAACCTCCACTTGATCCAAGGGCTCAAAAGGCTGTTGGCATAGAGCATCCAAAACAACTGATAAGTCCCATGACAGGGCAAGCTGTTTGGACCCTGGACTCAAACGACGTGCACCGTTCATAAAACGGGAAAAACGGATGTTGCCCTACTGTTGTGCTCCCAAAACCCACATGACAAGCCGAAATAGCTGCCAGACATACCTTAGTAGTAGAAAAGGCCTTTCCTTTGTCTAATAATTCCTGTGTAAACGACAGGATTAGCGGGACAGAGCACTGGAACGTCACGGTCTGTGAATTGGTACGCCATTCCTCAAACACATGCCATTTACAAATCATAAAGAGACCAGGTGGATGAGGCTCGAGCACTCAACAGTCTAAATGTGATTTTGGGGAAGCCCGGCAGTGTTCAAAATAAGCCGTTCATGGGCCATGCCCAGAGTGCCAACCGTTCCGGGTGAGGTTGGAAAATCTCCCTGCGCTCCTGGCACAGTAGGTCCCAATGCAGCGGGAGGTGCCACAGCTGACCGCATAGTAGTTGAGTGATCTCCGCTAGCCAGTGTCTTTCTGGCCAATGAGGCACTATTAGTATGAGAAACAGACCCTTCTCCCGCACCCTGGCTAATGGGTGGGGAGAGAGAGCGATCAGGGCCAGTAGGGGGAATGAATACAGGAGGTCACGTGGCCACTCATATGCCAACGCGTCCATCCCGGTCGGTGCATCCAGATCCCTCAGGGAAAAGAACAGTGGACACTGTGTATTCTCCCTCGATGCATAAAGATCCACTGCTGGAATGCCGAAGCGCATCCAAACCTGATTGGCTAACTTCCACTCCCCATATAGAGGGTTCCCCCAGGAGGGTAAACACGTCCCCAAATTCAGCACTACTGGTTCATGAATAGCTCTCATTGACTGGACATGCACACTGCTCCACATAATCAGTCTGTGTGCCAGTGTGTGTAAGTGAGGGGACCGCAGTCCCCCTTGTCTGTTTATGTAAGCCACAACCGTGGTATTGTCTGTTCTGACTAGAACATGACGACCCTGTTACGAGATTGTGTTCAGAGGTAGGTGAAGGAGTCAAGCGCAGGAGAGCAGAGATGTCCGAGATGCGTTTTTTTTTTAAATAGGCAAGTCCACAAACATATAGGTCAGGTACCAAAATAAACGCCCTCGACAAAAAGAGAAACCAGTTACTCATGGAAGGAGGAAAAAACAACGCTCCTAAACTTATACACACTTGGTATAATACGTGAAAACAAATAAGGCACAACCTTAACGAGCAACATCACACGAATAATCCCGCACAAACCTAGGCAGGCAACAGGGGTAATTATACACACAGAATTTAAAGCAAATGAAACCAGGTGTGAAAGAACCAAAGACAAGGGCCTCCCGGGTGGCGCAGTGGTCTAGGACAGTGGTCTGGGTGGCGCAGTGGTCTGGGTGGCGCAGTGGTCTGGGTGGCGCAGTGGTCTGTGCCACCAGAGACTCTGGGTCCGAGCCCAGGCTCTGTCGCAACCGGCCGCGACCGGGAGGTCCATGGGGCGACGCACAATTGGCCTAGCGTCGTCCGGGTTAGGGAGGGTTTGGCCGGTAGGGATATCCTTGTCTCATCGCGCACTAGCTACTCCTGTGGCGGGCCGGGCGCAGTGCACGCTAACCAGGTCGCCAGGTGCACAGTGTTTCCTCCGACACATTGGTGCGGCTGGCTTCCGGGTTGGATGCGCACTGTGTTAAGAAGCAGTGCGGCTTGGTTGGGTTGTGTTTCGGAGGACGCATGGCTTTCGACCTTCGTCTCTCCCGAGCCCGTACGGGAGTTGTAGCGATGAGACAAGATAGTAACTACTAACAATTGGATACTATGAATTTGGGGAGAAACGGGGGGAAAAAAACAACAAAAAAAACAAAGACAAAACCAAAGACAAAACAAATGGAAAAGGAAAAAAGGATCGGTGATGGCTAGTAGGCCGGCAACGCCGACCACCGAGCACCGCCCGAACAGGGAGAGGAACCACCTTTGGTGGAAGTCGTGACAGACCCTCCATAAATGGGAGAAACAACTTTACTGCAAGGAGTTCCAGGCAGTTTATGTGAGTGGAACAGAGATGGGGTCCCCACACCCCGTTCAGCACCTCATGGGTTGCACCCCAACCCGAGAGAGATGTGTCTGTCAGGACTAATGGTTTGGCTAAAACAGTGTCCATCTGGACACCCTGTGACAGAAATGTCGGGTCTCTCCAGGAGTGCAGTGCTACCGTGCAATCTATGGAGATCTGTACATGGTGATGTTCGTGATGTATTGGGACCTAAAGAAGAGACCCAGCATTGAAACCCTTTCATATTCAAGCGTCCTAATGGGATGACCACTAAAGCCGATGCCATCAAACCTCACAGCCTTAGGCATGTTTTGAAAGAGACCAGGTTCCCTCTGCGAAAAAGTGCTAGGCAATTCTGGAATGTTCTTATACGTTTCCTTGAGGCAAGCTTGAATGATACCGAATCTAGGGTTAGACCTAGGAAAGAGATTGTCTGCGTGGGAATCAGAATGCTCTTTACTGTGTTTATTCTGAAACCGAGAAATTTCAGGCATTCCAAGAGCAGACTAAGAATTGTCGTCTCGATTGAGCGCACAGCAGCTAATCGTCTATGTACGCCATCAGCCGAATGCCCCTCCCTCTTAGAGGTGACAGTGAGAGTCCAAAAGGGAGAACCAGAAATTCATAGATTACGCCCTGGAAAAGAAAATCTGAGAAATGTCCTGTGAGGAGAGTATATTCAGATGTGAAAGTAAGCGTCCTTCAGGTCGACGGATACGAACCAATCGCCTGGGCGCAAATAATGTAGCAGAGCAGTGTGTGTCAACATTCTGAACGCGTACTTTCAAAGTCTGTAGATCTATGATCGGGTGTATAACTTGAGTAAGAACCGCAGTGGCTTTGCTTGGGAGGAACACTTATTATTGCCATTATACCTATTAGTGATGTGATTTCCCAGAGGACAGGCTCTGATTCCCCCTGAGCCTGAGCGCCGATTCCTTTGAACCGAGACGGGTGACAGGGAATTGTAGTCTATCGTGCCCTGTACCCAGTTTGACACTGCGCATGCCCGCCAGATCTCTCTCCTCTCCGAGAGAGAGCAGCAGCCTTTGTCGGGGGGAGAGTGTATGAGTCCGCGAAGCGCTGCACATGCACGGCTGGCCCGCACTGGGAGAGTGCTTTTGTGGCCTATCACCACAGAAGGAGCGGTTATAGGGAGGCACACTGTTTGTTTTGATTTCGTGAGAAACAACATGTCTGACTGCACCCTTGGCCTGTAGCCTGGTTGTGCTAGTGGGATACAAAAAAAAAGTGAACTGACATTGGGGAGAGTTTGTGAGACGAGAGGGGGGTCTTGTAGAAGCATCCACCTGGACATTGTCTTTTCTCTTTGGGCTGTACTCTGTGACCACCGACTTGGGCCCGGTATGCAGGTGCCTGCGAACTTGCACCCTGGAACAGGCTCAGGACTGGTGGTGGAGATAGAAATGCGCTTGGGGGAGGCCGTTCTCGCCTCTCTGGCAATGGGGACACCACTAGGCCGTCCGCATCTTCCTTACCCCCTGGGTGGGGTTAGGGGCCGGTTGGCTCCTTGGGGCCATGGGTGGGAAGGGAGGCTTCTTAGACCAGTGGCCTTTAGGGTCCGAGGTTCTCTGCTGCCTTGGGCTCGCAGCCTAGGGTGCTGGGGATCTTAAAGGGGTTTTGACCTGCTGCAGCCTGGGCGAAGGTGGAGCCAGGCACAGGGGAGGCACTGGGCTGTATCTTACTGGGCAGACAGAGCTGGAGGGCTCCCTCTTCTTCTCCTCACACCGTTTCTCAATGGTGGGACCAAAAAGGCCAACGAGAGCATCCAGAATCTTCAGATTCTCACTGTCAGATACCGTTGATAGATTGAGCCATCGCACCCTCTCCTGGGATATCATGAGCCCCATCACTCTTCCCGACACCTCAACGGCAGCTTTAAGCTTGAGGTCTGTGGCAATGCAGCTCTCGTCTCACAAACTTGGCTCCGGTGTGACCGTTATCTCTTCCTGTAGCTCAGCTTGGTATGCCGAGGTCATGGAAGCGGTGCTGAGCCCCGTCACCGCTGTGGCGACCAACTTGTAGACCTCTGTCACGGAGGACTGAATGCACTCGTACTTGGCTGGTAAGGTGGGACCAGTCGAGCTCATGGAGGACTTCTGGCTGGGGTGTAGATGGGAAGCTACCATTGGGTCGATGGGGGGGGTCATGTGGGCAAGCCCAATCCCTTCCATGTCAACACAGTCCAACACGACCCACCTTGGACAGGGTTCTTGGAGGAGAAAGGTCTATTCCAGGTATGGATAACCTCCTCCAGGCATTCTGGGAAAACTGGTATAAATTGCCTGGCTGCCCATTTGGCTTTGGGTAGCTTACCTTCGTAGCGGGACGTGGTGGTCTCTGCTACTGTATTAGGCAAAGGAATCAACAGTTTATCTGAAGTGCGTTTGCACACGTCCTGCAGGTCCACACCGAGAGCCGGTTTCGGATTCCCCGGCAGGAGGCGTGGCGGCCTGAGGGGATGAAGGAGTCATTGCCTCCATCTGATGATTCCAAATGGGTGCTGTCGGGAAAGCCCCATGGAGTCGTTGTCGTCTGATATCAGGAAGCCCGGCAGGGAGGCAGCGAGGTCATTGCTGGAGTCCTCCAACAGTGGGGCAGTGGCTTCAAGCTGGTCGTCCCAGCTAGTGCTAGCTGTCGCTCCGAGATTCCCTGTGGGGATATCCATCGCCTCTAATGAGCCATTGGGGATGTCAGCCCCATGTTAGGATCCTGTTGACTCAGGCTAGCTTGGCGTGCGACGGAGACTCTTCACCATGAAGAGGGCACAGTCTAGTTAGGTAGCTAGCGATTAGTGGTTTATCTCCAATGGTGGCACTTGTGTGATGGCCGGATACCATTTCCAAATAGATAGACAAGATAGCTTGGTAGTAGGTAGTAAAAAAACATTTATTGTCCAAGTTAAACCACAAAACTTTGAAGCTAGCTAGCGTGGTGGCTAGCTTGCTTATGAGTAGTCACTGTTTGGATACAGCTAACTTTGTCGGGAAAAGAGTTAGCCGAAGATTCTTCCTCAAAGAATCTTCCTCTAACTATGGTGAAGGAAAAGGAAAATTGCCACTACCGCACAGTCCAGAGAATAGCGCCTGTCGAGCGAGTTGTAAGCTCACGTCTGAAGACAGTTTAGCTACTTCTGGAAAAGGCAGTCGTGTCGAGGTAACGTTTCTGATGAAAAGCGAGAAGAGGTGCTTGAATGACTCAGAGATGCTGCGTCAGACCTTTTATAGGGTAGGAGGGACACCATTCCCCGACGCACACATCACGACGTCCAGCCAATCATGGATGGTGTAGTGAAATAAAGTTTTATGACAAATACGCTGGGGGCGTATCCCATAAGTGAAATACCAAAACAAATACTTGAAAGAGAACCAGTATATAATTCAGTATATACAGTCATGGCCAAAAGTTGAGAATGACACAAATATTAATTTCCACAAAGTTTGCTGCTTCAGTGTCTTTTTTGTCAGATGTTACTATGGAATACTGAAGTATAATTACAAGCATTTCATAATTGTCAAAGGCTTTTATTGACAATTACATGAAGTTGATGCAAAGAGTCAATATTTGCAGTGTTGACCCTTCTTTTTCAAGACCTCTGCAATCTGCCCTGGCATGCTGTCAATTAACTTCTGGGCCACATCCTGACTGATGGCAGCCCATTCTTGCATAATCAATGCTTGGGAGTTTGTCAGAATTTGTGGGTTTTTGTTTGTCCACCTGCCTCTTGAGGATTGACCACAAGTTCTCAATGGGATTAAGGTCTGGTGAGTTTCCTGGCCATGGACCCACAATATCAATGTTTTGTTCCCAAGCCACTTAGTTATTACTTTTGCCTTATGGCAAGGTGCTCCATCATGCTGGAAAAGGCATTGTTCGTCACCAAACTGTTCCTCGATGGTTGGGAGAAGTTGCTCTCGGAGGATGTGTTGGTACCATTCTTTATTCATGGCTGTGTTCTTAGGCAAAATTGTGAGTGAACCCACTCCCTTGGCTGAGAAGCAACCCCACACATGAATGGTCTCAGGATGCTTTACTGTTTGCATGACACAGGACTAATGGTAGCGCACACCTGTCTTCTCCGGACAAGCTGTTTTCCGGATGCCCCATACAATCGGAAAGGGGATTTATCAGAGAAAATGACCTTACCCCAGTCCACAGGAGTCCAATACCTGTAACTTTTGCAGAATATCAGTCTGTCCCTGATGCTTTTCCTGGAGAGAAGTGGCTTCTTTGCTGCCCTTCTTGACACCAGGCCATCCTCCAAAAGTCTTCACCTCACTGTGCGTGCAGATGCACATACCTGCCTGCTGCCAATCCTGCGCAAGCTCTGTACTGGTGGTGCCCCGATCCCGCAGCTGAATTAACTTTAGGAGACGGTCCTGGCGCTTGCTGGACTTTCTTGGGCGCCCTGAAGCCTTCTTCACAACAATTGAACCGCTCTCCTTGAAGTTTTTGATCATCCGATAAATGGTTGATTTAGGTGCAATCTTACTGGGAGCAATATCCTTGCCTGTGAAGCCCTTTTTGTGCAAAGCAATGATGACGGCATGTGTTTCCTTGCAGGTAACCATGGTTGACAGAGGAAGAACAATGATTCCAAGCACCACCCTCCTTTTGAAGCTTCCAGTCTGTTATTCGAACTCAATCAGCATGACAGAGTGATCTCCAGCTTTGTCCTCGTCAACACTCACACCTGTGTTAACGAGAGAATCACTGACATGATGTCAGCTGGTCCTTTTGTGGCAGGGCTGAAATGCAGTGGAAATGTATTTTGGGGATTCAGTTAATTTGCATGTCAAAGAGGGACTTTGCAATTAATTGCAATTTATCTGATCACTCTTACATTTACATTTTACATTTTAGTCATTTAGCAGACGCTCTTATCCAGAGCGACTTACAGTAGAGTGCATACATTTTATTACATTTTTACATACTGAGACAAGGATATCCCTACCGGCCAAACCCTCCCTACCGGCCAAACCCTCCCTAACCCGGACGACGCTATGCCAATTGTGCGTCGCCCCACGGATCTCCCGGTTGCGGCCGGCTGCGACAGAGCCTGGGCGCGAACCCAGAGACTCTGGTGGCGCAGCTACCACTGCGCCAACATTCTGGTGTACAGTGGGGAGAACAAGTATTTGATACACTGCCGATTTTGCAGGTTTTCCTACTTACAAAGCATGTAGAGGTCTGTAATTTCTATCATGGGTACACTTCAACTATGAGAGACGGAATCTAAAACAAAAATCCAGAAAATCACATTGTATGATTTTTAAGTAATTAATTTGCATTTTATTGCATGACATAAGTATTTGATACATCAGAAAAGCAGATCTTAATATTTGGTACAGAAACCTTTGTTTGCAATTACAGAGATCATACGTTTCCTGTAGTTCTTGACCAGGTTTGCACACACTGCAGCAGGGATTTTGGCCCACTCCTCCATACAGATCTTCTCCAGATCCTTCAGGTTTCGGGGCTGTCGCTGGGCAATACGGACTTTCAGCTCCCTCCAAAGATTTTCTATTGGGTTCAGGTCTGGAGACTGGCTAGGCCACTCCAGGACCTTGAGATGCTTCTTACGGCGCCACTCCTTAGTTGCCCTGGCTGTGTGTTTCGGGTCGTTGTCATGCTGGAAGACCCAGCCACGACCCATCTTCAATGCTCTTACTGAGGGAAGGAGGTTGTTGGCCAAGATCTCGCGATACATGGCCCCATCCATCCTCCCCTCAATACGGTGCAGTCATCCTGTACCCTTTGCAGAAAAGCATCCCCAAAGAATGATGTTTCCACCTCCATGCTTCACGGTTGGGATGGTGTTCTTGGGGTTGTACTCATCCTTCTTCTTCCTCCAAACACGGCGAGTGGAGTTTAGACCAAAAAGCTCTATTTTTGTCTCATCAGACCACATGACCTTCTCCCATTCCTCCTCTGGATCATCCAGATGGTCATTGGCAAACTTCAGACGGGCCTGGACATGCGCTGGCTTGAGCAGGTGGACCTTGCGTGCGCTGCAGGATTTTAATCCATGACGGTGTAGTGTGTTACTAATGGTTTTCTTTGAGACTGTGGTCCCAGCTCTCTTCAGGTCATTGACCAGGTCCTGCCGTGTAGTTCTGGGCTGATAACTCACCTTCCTCATGATCATTGATGCCCCACGAGGTGAGATCTTGCATGGAGCCCCAGACCGAGGGTGATTGACCGTCATCTTGAACTTCTTCCATTTTCTAATAATTGCGCCAACAGTTGTTGCCTTCTCACCAAGCTGCTTGCCTATTGTCCTGTAGCCCATCCCAGCCTGTTGCATGTCTACAATTTTATCCCTGATGTCCTTATACAGCTCTCTGGTCTTGGCCATTGTGGAGAGGTTGGAGTCTGTTTGATTGAGTGTGTGGACAGGTGTCTTTTATACAGGTAACGAGTTCAAACAGGTGCAGTTAATACAGGTAATGAGTGGAGAACAGGAGGGCTTCTTAAAGAAAAACTAACAGGTCTGTGAGAGCCGGAATTCTTACTGGTTGGTAGGTGATCAAATACTTATGTCATGCAATAAAATGCAAATTAATTACTTAAAAATCATACAATGTGATTTTCTGGATTTTTGTTTTAGATTCCGTCTCTCACAGTTGAAGTGTACCTATGATAAAAATTACAGACCTCTACATGCTTTGTAAGTAGGAAAACCTGCAAAATCGGCAGTGTATCAAATACTTGTTCTCCCCACTGTATATGCAAATTATATGCAAACTTTTGGCCACGACTGTACATACTTGGTGTGTATAAACAGTGTAATAAAAATGCAATGTAGAGTAGTAGATATATTAGAATCATTATCAGTGTGTGGCTGGGTGGAGAGGAGGAAATGATGTTGTGACAAAGAGAACTCTGTGGTTTTCAATACACACACAACAAAATCAAAACACAAATGGTGCTCCACCCTTGTGACAGGCCCATCATAGCAGGCAAAATATTTCATCATAACAACCCCCCCCCCCCCACACACACACCAAATCAAAACACAAATGATGCTCCACCCTTGTGACAGGCCCATCATAGCAGGCAAAATATTTCATCATAACAACCCCCACACACACACCTCCACCTCTCACGCCTGTCTGCAGTAAACAGAGGAGGAGATGTGCTCAGGAAACCACAGTACTACTTAGTCTTCCTTTCCTTGCCTCTCACGCACTGGCACACACACACACACACACACACACACACACACACACACACACACACACACACACACAGAGGACGTAAACAAGACAGGGTTCTCACACACACAGACACATACGCTTGCAAAAACACATAGCCACACCTATACACAGATGCACACAGTTACCCCCAGAGGGTTAGGTGAGTGGTAATCATGGTGAGGCAGTGTCGCTAAGTGAAACTAGAGCTCCTGGTGTAAACAGGTACTAAAAGGGACATCCTTTCAGTTGACCAGAACCAAGTCACGCAGAGGGCTCAGTTCAATATGCGTGCTTGTGTGTGCATTACATGTATAGAAAGACCAACATGACATTCTGAGGGGCTGAAATAAAAGCACTAAAAGTTGAAGTGAAAGTGTGTGTGTGTGTACTGAATATTTGTGTCTCTCCTCATACCTCTGGGCTGTGGGGGGCAGCAGCGTCTGAGCTGGAAGTGGAGGTTGTCCGTACGGAGGTTCTGTCTAGCCAGGTGGTCTAGCAGCTCTCTGAGAGAAGATCTGTAGGTATCGGTCCCATACAGACGGAATCCCTCAGAACCCACCTCGATCTGGAAGTTCTTATACAGATGCACCTGCCTCGACTCACACAGATCCAACTGGAGAGGGGGGAGGAAGCGGTAGATGAAGGGAAGGAGAGAAGGAAAGGGGAAATCAGGGGGGGAAAGGGGGAGAGAGTTAGGCAGGATAAAACAAACTGTTGTCCACTGCATACTGCATGGAACAAAACCCAGTCAGCATGTACAGTAAGGCACATGCTATTGACTATCACCAAATTAATTTAAGAGAATTGAGAATTGAATTGAGATGCCCCAAACAAGAACACACTCAACCCCCCCCCCCCCCACACACACAGACAAACACACACAGTTTTCACTGATGGGAGTTCAACTTATCTAACCATGGTAATGTGATATACACACCAGACTGCCAGGCTGTTGTTTTGACAGTAACCACACATTGTTTGAAGAGGACATCCTCTGTGTGTGTGTGTGTGTGTGTGTGTGTGTGTGTGTGTGTGTGTGTGTGTGTGTGTGTGTGTGTGTGTGTGTGTGTGTGTGTGTGTGTGTGTGTGTGTGTGTGTGTGTGTGTGTGTGTGTGTGTGTATCATGTTTTGGTATCATCTGTGTTGTAACTGTTTATCAGACAGCTCCTAGTCACTTCCTTGTGTGATTATCTCTGAACTTTGTTGTTTTGGCTTTTTTATCAGACTTCTCCATTCGTTCCACCTCAGTTATTAACAACCAACTCTCTCTGCCTGCAAAAAATAATTTGTTCTCAAGACGGTGTGTGATATATTCGTCCTATTCTACAAACGTGTATTAATACGCATGTGTGAATTGGAAATGTTCGTTTTTTTGCATATCCCAACTCTCCCTGAGACACCCTCGGAGAGTGGGGTCACGGTCAGGGTCTGCCATTTCGACCCTGGCCATACCAATGAAACCTTGGATAAATTAGGGTTAAGTGCCTTACGCAAGGGCACATTGACAGACTTGTCACCTTGTCAGCTCCGCGATTCCAACTAGCGACCTTTCGATTACTGGCCCAGCGCTCTAACTGCTAGGCTACCTGCCGCCCTAATTTCAGCGTCGAGTGTGGACGCAGTTTCCCATTACCGGAAATGATACCGGAAATTATGCAGTCAAGATACCCACATTTGGGGGAATTCACAGGGGTCAGCATGGCCAGAGTGCAATGGTCTCGCCTCTTTCGTAATCAAGATGTCTCCCATGCCAGGTAAGTACTTGTTACCTCTTTGCAGACCACGGTCATGATGATGTAATGGTAGTCAGTACAGGACCAGCGCAGGACATAGGTTCCCTCCTCGTTGCCCTCCTGACGAAGCTTCTGGTTGGCATACTCCGTACTGCAGGAGACAACAGTCAAACCCCCGATACTCGACAGTAGATTAAGACAAATGAAACAGATAGAGAAAGGTAGAAGGACGAGAAGAGAGGTTAGGAGACTAGAGAGATGAGGGGGGAGATAAAGACGGAAATGGGGAGAGAGAACAAAAGCCAGACAGAGAGAAAAAAAAGAGAGAGAGAGTGTGTGTGTGTGATTACTGACCAGATAGGTCCATGACAGCAGTTCTGTAGGTTCTGCACCACAGAAGAAGGAGCCACCTCTGTACACAGGTAGTGATGGGCATCCACCGTCAGACGGAAATACCCGTCCACCAGAGCAGCGAATGCCAGCGCCTCGCCTCTAAACTCCAGCTGCACCTCCTAGAGGACAATCGGGTTAAACAATAGTAAAAAATACTTCATAAATCATTACATTCAATACTTGATTCATTCGTCATTATTTGGATCCCCATTAGCAGGTTGACATTTATTGGGATGAATCTTGTCCTGAGGCAGAGCTCAGCGGTTTCCACAGCAAAGTTCAAATTGGCTATGTCGTAAAAAATGTATGCTAATAAAAATGAGCTTTTTGGTCTTCGTTTAAGGTTGGGCATAAGGTTAGCAGGGTAGTTAAGATTAGCTTTAAAATCAGATTTGATGACTTTGTGGCTAGTCCAGCTAGTGACCACTCTGCAGAGCTGCCTCCAGGACAGGATTCATCCCAATAAATCAAATCGCAAGGCTCTCCAGAGGGTGGTGCGGTCTGCACAATGCATCACCGGGGGCAAACTACCTGCCCTCCAGGACACCTACACCACCCGATGTCACAGGAAGGCCAAAAAGATCATCAAGGACAACAACCACCCGAGCCACTGCCTGTTCACCCCGCTACCATCCAGAAGGCGAGGTCAGTACAGGTGCATCAAAGCTGGGACCGAGAGACTGAACAGCTTCTATCTCAAGGCCATCAGACTGTTAAACAGCCATCACTAACACAGAGAGGCTGCTGCCTACATACAGACCTGACATCATTGGCCACTTTAATAAATGGATCACTAGTCACTTTAATAATGTTTACATATCTTGCATTACACATCTCATATGTATATACTGTATTTTATACCATCTATTGCATCTTGCCTATGCCGCTCCGTCATTGCTCATCCATATATTTATAAGTATATGTTCTTATTCGATTCCTTCACTTAGATGTGTATATTAGGTAGTTGTGGAATTGTTAGATTACATGTTAGATATTGCTGCACTGTCGGAACTAGAAGCACAAGCATTTCTTTACACTTGCAATAATCTGCTAACCGTGTGTATGTGACCAATAACATTTCAAGATTCATCCCAATAAATACCAACCTGCTTCCCATTAGCTGACACCTTAGTCTGTGTTCCAAAACACTCCACTATCTTCCTTTCTTGTAGATTCCTTTTCTCATCTCCTTTCCTTAGTGCCCTAGACTGCATATCTTCAAGGAGCTTGTTTTTACGAGGTTCAGTTAGCTTGGTCTGATGCAACAGGTAGCACACTTACAAGCCGTGGCATGCAGTCACAGTGATCATTTCAGTCCCACAGAATTAGGGCAACACTGTAAGTACTGTACACACACACTCAGTAACTGTAGTCTTTTCCTGTACATAGCTCTATTCTTAACAGAGGAATGTCTAATGGTAATCTAATCTCATCTAAACACAGACTACTAATCAGATGATTTGTTCCTGGGCTAGGTTGGCTGGCTGTTAGGCCCGGTGACATTTGAACTAGCTGGCTGGAGCGGAGACAGTACAGAAGAGATAACCTGAGACCAATTAATGAATGAATGAATGAATGAATTAAACACTAAATATGCTGCTGTCACTGTTTAAATCGGCATAATCTAGCTCAAGCAGTATTGGGAGTGTGTGTGTTTGCATGCGCTTATCTTACCATCTTCTTGTTATCCTGTCTGAAGATGGTGACAGAGGACTCTTTGATAACGATGTGTGTGATCTCGTGAAAGTCACAGAACGTCACCCAGTCGTCGCTGGCGTCGTTCTTCTTGTCCTTCTTCTGTTTGCCCTCAAGCTTGTTCTTCTTGGACTTTGTCTTCTCTTTCAGCATCAGGGTATTCTATTGCCAATAAAAGCAAAAATGCATTGTCATAAGATTTCTCATAGATCAGTTTCAAAATACATTCAGATACTTCATCAATACCTTCCAAAATCACTCCCTATCCAGATATATCTCAACCAAAAGTCTAATGTTAGACATTCTAACATATCTCAACCAGAAATCTCACACCAACTCCTTTAACCTCCCCACCTTCCCACTCACATTAGGGGGCTTCCTCCTGTAGGAGATCCCTGTGGTCCCAGTAACCTGGACCTCTATGGCCAGGGAGGGATCAGGTCCATCGCTCAGCCCTCCGTTTGTCTCTCCCTCCTGGGTAAGTATCAGGGCCCTGGGCTCCAACACCTCCCTCCCCAGGCCCCGGGTGAGGCCTTCCAGGGTGGACAGGTATTTGATCTTCAGGTCGTACAGCGTGATGTTGCTGTCCTGCATCGTGCGACTGTTGAACTCATTCAGGAAGTTCTTGAAGACGTTGTTGATGCGGAGCCGGGTGAGGATGTTGCGCTGTTTAATGCTCCTGTTCAGGTTCTCCGGGATAAAACGCTTGTAGCTGGAGAGAGCGGGAGGAGAAAGGGATTGGTAAATGGAGGGGGATAGATGCAGTCAGTGGAGGAATTAGGGACATTGTCTTCCCTTTCCATTTGTGAACAGGTACGTGTGTATGTGTGTACAGATTATACAGTATATCTGTGTGCAATGTTCCCTCTAAACTATGCTCGTGCGTGAGCGTGCAGCTCAGGATTCTATTGCATTGACACGCAGGACTCAGCCCGTACGCTACACAGACCGGTGTGCCATAACCAAGCAGAGCTGCAGTAGGCCTATATGCAAATAGAACATTGCCATATATGGATCTGTGCCATTCACTTTGAACTGGACTGTGTTTACAGCATGAGCAGTCGTGAGTAGATGCACTTGTTTTGAGATCAAAGCATGAGCTGCATGTAGCTGCTAGTTAGTGAGTTATTAGCCCATTTATAGATCATTTGTGATCACTACTGTGGGAGTGATTGCTTCCTACAAGAGCACAAAATGTGTACATTTCTAGACATCTTTGAAAAGCCAGTCAGGTAAAGAGCTTTTTTTTGTCTTAAAAGGGGCAGTGTTGTATTTTGAGTAGCCAATAGGCAGAGGATGTCATAATTTGTCTGATTCCTTGTAATAATGGTATGGGAATAATAATGTATTTGATTTATTATTTTTGCATCAAAGACAACATTTTTGTCACCACCTTGTCTGAAGGACAAGTGGTTAAACAGGTTAATGTTAAGCCCTGCATGTTTTTTTCAAAAGACTCATGGAATGTAGGCCTACACTGAACACCACACATTGGCTGCTACTGTAGGCTGAATGATAAAACAGCTATTTCCATGTTAAAATGTTATGGGATCCATTTCCTCCATTGTTTTTGACGGTAGGCCAAATAGCCACAGTAGCCTACTTGACCACTACAACTGTAACTTAAAGCGGGTATGGCCTCCGTGTTCACAGTAAACGCACCCTGGAAGTTGCACAGAATTTAATCAAACGTTCAAGATTGCCCTAGGCAGACCTGAAATTTGCTCAGTTCCTAAAATAAATTGGAGCGAACATTGTCTGTGTGTGAGTGTGTCATCTATACCTGATGTCATTGGAAGCAGTAGAGAGAGGTATTTCTTTGGTCATAGCGTAGTGAGTGATGGCCAATACAGCCATGCCCAGACACTCATTCTCTATCTCGTGCTGCTCCGCCTCACTCTGCTGGCTACGCACCACAGCCAGACCCTTCTGGAAATCATTCTGGCCCTGGAAACACACACACAATATACTCATACATAACCATACAGGAAGGCACATGTGTACACAAATCGTCACATTCCTGATGTGGTGACCAATGTTCCAATGAAATTAGGAAGAGTAGTGAATCATACATGTACAGTGTGCATACCCTCCCATAGACACACACACATGCACGCGCGCGTACCTGGAAGAACAAGTAGTCGAGGGAGGCAGAGTCCAGTAGGGGTGTACCCTCTGGGACCTTCTGTGGGCTGAGTCCTCCTCTCAGTTTACTGATACAATGTCTCCACACTGGAGACTCACTCTCACTGGTCCCATGCCAGTTTGTAAAGTAAAACCTGGGGGGGGGGGGAAGAGAGAGAGAGAGAGAGAGAGAGAGAGAGAGAGAGAGAGAGAGAGAGAGAGAGAGAGAGAGAGAGAGAGAGAGAGAGAGAGAGAGAGAGAGAGAGAGAGAGAGAGAGAGAGAGAGAGAGAGAGAGAGAGAGAGAGAGAGAGAGAGAGAGAGAGAGAGAGAGAGAGAGAGAGAGAGAGAGAGAGGAGAGAGAGAGAGAGAGAGAGAGAGAGAGAGAGAGAGAGACTGTTAATACCAACACATGGTCGGTAGGTGGGTGAGGTGTATGTGTGTGTCTGAGTGCGTGTGAGCGCGCGTGTGCATTCACGTTATGTATGCAGATTTGTTTGTATTTGTGTACAAAGGTTGGCCATAATCTAGGAACGAGCCCCTAAGGTGTGACGCTAATCATCTTAAACCTCTAAAAATTCAATATTCCTAACAAAGGCGAAACTGAGACTAAAGCTAAAATAATGAAAGATAGGTTCCTCGGACACGGCTACAGTGACAGTCTCGTCAACATGTCTCATAAGCGAGCGCGACAGACTGATAGAGCCCCCCCCCCCCCCCCCCCCCTTTGTTTTTCCACTGAATACAAGGGCAGATAAAAAAGCATGATCCTCAAACACTGGCACATTCTCCAGTGTCCCCTCTCTCAAAGATTTTGCATCTGAAGCCTCTCCTGAACTGGTTTAGGAGCAGTGTCAGAGCAGAGTGTGAGAGCAGAGTGTGAGAGCAGAGTGTGAGAGCAGAGTGTGAGAGCAGAGTGTGAGAGCAGAGTGGAGCGAGGAGCTGGAGCGGAGCGAGGAGCTGGAGCGTGACCAATTTGACTGGAGCGTGGAGCGAGATTCCCAAAGGCTGGAGCGTTGGCCTTCTCGCCCGCACCAATTTAGCATCCCAGCATGCATTTGAAGTCTACTTGTATGCCGCTAATAGCCCCTTCCTTTAGCTACTGTCATGGAGTTGGCTAAATATTTTCATAGAGAAACTGATAAAACACACAGGTGCTAAATCAAGGTGGCTTACAAAGATGAGGACCAAGAGCAAGAGAGGGAGTGCGATGATGTAGTGTCCACAACCTGAAGAATCATTGTGGAATCTGAAAAGTCACCAAAAGTGTGATGGTGTACTTACTATGTGCACATGCTAAAAGAAAGGAACGATTTGGGTCGATAACATAGCGTGTCTTTTCCAACCGCTCAACTCCGCTCACATGCTCTGTGGGGTCTTTGGAGGGGTCGCAATATCAGAGACCGCGTCGTGCACAGTGTGCTCCCGAATCCTGCACCCTCTTCCTGGCTCCCAGGTCCCCCAAATGGTTTCTACCGCTGCAGTCATTGTACTCATTGTTCCAATTCAAGTGATACAAAAGTATTCGATCACTCACGCTCAGGTAAAGAATACAAGTTAAAATACTTAATAAATTGTAAACTCTAAAAAAGTTATTGCTGTGAGATGTTACCCCACTCTTCCACCAAGGCACCTGCAAGTTCCCGGACATATCTGGGGGGATTGGCCCTGGCCCTCACCCTCCGATCCAACAGGTTCCAGATGTGCTCAATGGGATTGAGATCCGGGCTCTTCGCTGGCCATGGCAGAACACTGACATTCCTGTCGTGCAGGAAATCAAGCACAGAACGAGCAGTATGGCTGGTGGCATTGTCATGCATGTCAGGATGAGCCTGCAGGAAGGGTACCACATGAGGAAGGAGGATGTCTTTCCTGTAACACACAGCGTTGAGATTGCCTGCAATGACAACAAGCTCAGTCCGATGATGCTGTGACACACCACCCCAGACCATGATGGACCCTCCACCTCCAAATCACCTCCCGATCCAGAGTACAGGCCTGGGTGTAATGTTCATTCCATCGACGATAAACGCGAATCCGACCATCACCCCTGGTGAGACAAAACCGTGTCTCGTCAGTGAAGAGCACTTTTTGCCAGTCCTGTCTGGTCCAGCGACGGTGGGTTTGTGCCCATAGGCAACGTTGTTGCCAGTGATGTATGGAGAGGACCTGCCTTACAAGCCCTCCGTCCAGCCTCTCTCACCCTATTGCGCACAATCTGAGCACTGATGGAGGGATTGTGCGTTCCTGGTATAACTCGGGCAGTTGTTGTTGACATCCGGTACCTGTCCCTCAGGTGTGATGTTCAGATGTACCGATCCTGTGCAGGTGTTGTTACACGTGGTCTGCCACTGCGAGGACGATCAGCTGTCCGTCCTGTCTCCCTGTAGCGCTGTCTTAGGCGTCTCACAGTACGGACATTGCAATGTATTGCCCTGGCCACATCTGCAGTCCTCATGCCTCCTTGCAACATGCCTGTTTTCAGAGTCAGTAGAAAGGCCTCTTTAGTGTCCTAAGTTTTCATAACTGTGACCTTAATTGCCTACCTTCTGTAAGCTGTTAGTGTTTAATGACCGTTCCACAAATGCATGTTCATTAATTGTTTGTGGTTCATTGAACAAGCCTTTACAATGAAGATCTGTGAAGTGATTTGGATTTTTACGAATTATCTTTGAAAGACAGGGTCCTGAAAAAGGGCTGTTTCTTTTTTTGCTGAGTTTAGTACAGCAAATGTTGTTTAATGCTCAAATGCCCACGTGGACTTGTTTACGTCGGTCAGACGAAACGGGCGCTCAAATTAAGAATAGCTGAACACAACCAATCATGGCTCAGCCTCAACCTTGACATTCTGGGGAATTGAGAACGTTTCTCTTTCCTCCAGAGGGGGCAATATTACGAGGAAATTGTTACAGAGAGGCACTTTGCGTCGAGCCAAAGGGTCTGAATGAACAGCTCTCGTTCGCACCTTTTTTGAAAATATGTTTTTCTTACTTAATTTCTCTGTCTTTTGTTATTCAAGTGGAATGCATGTGTAGGAATCTTGAATGATGATCATACTGTTTGAATAACCGGTCTAGTTGCTACTGCTATTGACATTATCAACACGTTTGATTAACATGATAAGCGGGACACTCCCCGGCTAGGGTATATGGTGCCTCACACATTTTCCCTACTCAAGGCTCTGATGAAGGAGACTTGTGCCGAAACGTAAGACTATTGTTTGTTTGTCCCGTCAATAAATCTATCCGATTTACACAGAAATAGAGTGCTCTTTTTTTCTCCATTCTCCCGGATAGTCACCAGTTGAAGTATCCTGGGATAAGGAATGTTTTTGCTATTTTCCGGTCCCTCAGTCGAGCATCTGATTCTCCCTTTTTCCATTTAAGATGGGCTGAAGCGCGTTTGGGTATGCATTTTTCCCCCCCCATTGGCCATAAGCTGTTCGTTGACTAAGTGTACCCTGGCTGTATGATGCAAATTCAACTCAGCACTGGGTCAACTTTATTAGGCTCTCACCACATTCACCCTCCTCCTCGCCCTCTATTGCAGGGGTGTCAAACTTACGGCCCCGGAGGGTCTTGACTCTCCGGCTGCTCGCTAATAATCACTAGACAGTCAGGTTGCAGCGAACATTTCAAAAACGATGGATGGAGCACTACTTTGAGCAAATTGCGATGGCAAGGAAATATAACCAGTTGTCAGAGCGGCTCTCCAGACCTCGGCGAAGACCGAATGCGGCTCCCGGTGCAAAATGTGTTGTCTAGTGAAAGAGAGCAGAAAGAGGAAGTGGGCGTGACACCACATTACCTCTCCTTCCTCTCGGAGTTAAACGTTTATCTTGGATCATATCCAACTGAACTGCCATGGCAACTGAATATCTCCTATTACATTATCCTCAAGTGCAGAAAACAAAACACACTTACTCGATACTTTAAGTGTTGGATTTTGTCCTGCCTTGTATGAATGTTTCACGTGAATTGTAAAAGAAGTTCACAAGGAAATCCTACTTAATCTAATCTGATGTGGACTACTTTACCAGCTCAGAAATTGCCGTTCTACTCTGCGCAGTATGGTATCAATGTGCCATGCAACCTACCTGCATGACAACCTTGTTACTACACTGAATCATGGTCAGTGAATGACGGTTGAATAACAGTCACGTTGACTGGTTTACACTGCCGTCACAGGCGATATAGAGAGCGCAGAGTGGCAACCACAGCAGGTGTTGTTGGTAACAGAGTGGCGGATGAGTAAATGAGTAACTCACACGCAACGGGGAGTGTTATTGATCGTCTGATGAATGACGTCAGTGAGATATTCATGATCCATCACAATGACTATGTGATAACACACAAACACACACGCACACACACACACGGAAGCAAGCAAACGCACACACTCTCAAAACTCCCGCGAACCCACACACTGCAGTAGGCCTGTCTAAGTACCTCATGCGGTAGTGCAGCTTGATGCAGGTCTCGTCCGTGATCTTGAAGAGGTGGTTGGGAGCGAACCACAGAGTCCTGCTCTCATCATACAGACCAAACAGATTATGGCACAGGGGGGAGATATCTGGGAGAGAGAGGAAGGAAGGAAGGAAGAGGGAGAAAAGAAAAAAGGGGGATACATTACAACCTTTTTCATCCATTAATTCCTTTTGTAGGTGCTCTTACCCGGAGAGCAACTTACATGTAGGTCAAAGTTTGAACAATCAGGCTAGGAAAGAACAGACACTGCATGATCAGTGGCACAGAGCTCATACATGTGTCAGTGTATAACAAAGTACAGAGTACACGTTTCAAGGTCTATTTGCCATGTGCACAGGATACAACAGGTGTAAAGAAGTACAGTGCCATTTTTACATTGAGAGCTCTTTCCTAACAACGCAGTGATAGTAGTAATAATAGAAAATGGAATCCTAGCAGAAACTATACCAGGCACACACAAAAAGTATGATATAGGTTGAAGAAACATGAGAATGCGAGTATATACAGGTTGTTCAATGTGCAGGGGTTCTGGAGTGGTTGAGGTAGGTTTATACATAAAAACTGACTGATAGGACATACAGTGCCTTCTTGACTTATTACACATTTTGTTGTGTTACAGCCTGAATTCAAAATATATACGATTTTTTTTCCTGACACATCTACCCATAATGACAAAGTGAAAACATGTTTTTTGAAATGTTTGCTAATTTATTGATAATTAAATACAGAAATATCTAATTTACATAAGAATTCACACCCATGAGTCAATACTTTGGAAGAGCACCTTTTGGGGTCGATTACAGCTTTGACTCATCTTGGGTATGTCTGTATCTATATCAGTTTTGCACATCTGGATTTGTGGACTTTCTCCCATTCTTCCTTGTAGATTTTCTCAAGCTTTGTTAACCTCTAAGAGATAGTGCTTTGCATTTCTCATCAGACCACAGAATCTTTTGTTTTATGCTTACACATGCCTTTTTGCAAACTCCAGGTGTGCTGTCGTATGCCTTTTTGTCAGGAGTGGCTTCCTTCTGGCCACTCTCCTAATAAACCCCAGATTGGTGAAGTGCTATAGAGACTAACACTTCTGGCGGGTTTTCCCCATCTCAGCCAAGGAACTCTGTAGTTCTGTCAGTGGTCATTGACCAAGGTCCTTCTTGCCCAGTTGCTCAGTTTGGTCGGATGGCCAGCTCTAAGCAGAGTCTGGGGAGTTCCACAATTTTTCCATTTCCTAATGATGGAGACCACATGTTCTCTTGGAAACTTTCAACATTCTAGAAATTGTTTTATAGCCTCCCCCAGATGTATATCTCGGACAGCTCGTTGGACTTTCTGGTATAGTTTCTGCTCTGACAGACTCAACTGCGGGACCTAAAAGTGCTTTCAGAAAATATTCAGACATCTTGACTTTCACATTTTGTTACGTTACAGCTTTATTCTAAAATGTATTAAATTGTTTTATCCCCCCTCCTCAATCTACACACACAACTCCATAATGACAAAGAAAAAACAGGTTTAGACAGGTTTAGTCTTCTTGGGTAGTCTTCTTGGGTCTGACTCTCGAAACTTGGTATGACTCTCGAAACTTGACACACCTGTATTTGGGGAGTTTCTCCCATTCTTCTCTGCAGCTCCTCTCAAGATCTGTCCGGTTGGATTGGGAGCGTTGCTGCACAGCTATTTTCAGGTCTCTCCAGAGATGTTTGATTGGGTTCAAGTCCGGGCTCTGGCTGGGCCACTCAAGGACATTCAGAGACTTGTCCCGAAGCCACTCCTGCGTTGACTTGGCTGTGTGCTTAGGGTCGTTGTCCTGTTGGAAGGTGAACCTTCGCCCCAGTCTGAGGTCCTGAGTGCTCTGGAGCAGGTTTTCATCAAGGATCTCTCTGTACTTTGCTCCGTTCATCTTTCCCTCGATCCTGACTAGTCTCCCAGTCTCTGCCTCTGAAAAACATCCCCACAGCATGAAGCTGCCACCACCATGCTTCACCGTAGAGATGGTGCCAGGTTTCTCATGGTCTGAGAGTCTTTAGGTGCCTTTTGAAAAACTCCAAGTGGGCTGTCATGTGCCTTTTAATGAGTTGCTTCCGTCTGGCCACTCAACCATAAAGGCCTGATTGGTGGAGTGCTGCAGAGATGGTTGTCGTTCTGGAAGGTTCTCCCATCTCCACAGAGGAACTCTGGAGCTCTGTCAGAGTGACCATTGGGTTCTTGGTCACCTCCCTGACCAAGGCCCTTCTCCCCTGATTGCTCAGCTTGGCCGGGCGGACAGCTCTAGGAAGAGTCTTGCTGGATCCAAACTTCTTCCATTTAAGAATGATGGAGGCCACTGTGTTCTTGGGGACCTTCAATGCTGCAAAAACATTTTATTAGCTTTCCCCAGATCTGTGCCTTGACACAAACCTTTCTCGGAGCTATACAGACAATACCTTTGACCTCATGGCTTGGTTTTTGCTCTGACATGCACTGTCAACTGTGGGACCTTATATAGACAGGTGTGTGTCTTTCCAAATCATGTCCAGTCAATTGAATTTACCACAGGTGGACTTCAATAAAGTTGTAGAAACATCTCAAGGATGATCAATAGAAACAGGATGCACCTGAGCTCAATTTCGAGTCTCATAGCAAAAGGTCCGAATACTTATGTAAATAAGGTTTTTCAGTTTTATTTTTATTTTTAATACATTTGCAAACATTTCTAAAAACCTGTTTTCACTTTGTCATTATGGGGTATTGTGTGTAAATTGCTAACGATTTTTATTTATTTAATCCATTTTAAAATAAGGCTGTAAAGTAGCAAAATGTGGGAAAAGTCATGTGGTATGAATACTTTCCGAAGGCACTGTATATAGACAGGTATGTTTTTGTATATCATGTCCAAACAATTGAATTAGCCACAGGTGGACTCCAATCAAGTTGTAGTGACATCTCCAGGATGATCAAAGGAAATTGGATGCACCTGAGCTCAATTTGGAGTGTCATAGAAAAGGGGTGAGAATACTTATGGAAATTAGATATAGTGTATTTCATTTCCAATACATTTCCAAACATGCTTTCACTGTCATTATGGGGTATTGTTGTAGGCTGTAACATAAAATGTGAAATAAGTCAAGGGGTATGAATACTTTCTTTAGGTACTGTACATGTAAACAGGGACGAAAAGTGACTGATAGCAGGAATATATAAATACTTATGGTAATATACTAATGGTAATATATACATATAAACAGCATTAATAGTGAGTGAGTGTGAGTGAGGGTGTTTGTGAGTGTGTGTATTATGTGTGTGTGCGTTAGTAAGAGTGACAGTGAAGGGGTGTGTGTCAGAGTGGGTAGAGACCTGTGGATGGGCATAGAGTCAGTGTGGATAGTATGTGGGAGAGGGAGAACAGTAATGTTAGTTGTTTGCCATTTAACAGTCTTATGGCCAGGGAATAGAAGCTGTTTAGGCGTTTGTTGGTCTGAGCCTTGATGCACCGTTACCGCCTGCCGGATGGGAGTATGAAGAATAGTCCATGTCTTGGGTGGCTGGAGTCTTTAGCAATTTTTCAGGCCTGGCATGTACGTCCTGGATGGCTGGGATCTCACCCCCAGTGATGCTCTGGGTAGTCCGCACCACCCTCTGTGGGGCCATCCGGTCGAGGGCGGTGCAGTTGCCATATCAGACAGTGATTAAACCAATCAGGATGCTCTCGATGGAGCATCTGTAAAAGTTCCTGAGGATCTGAGCGGCCATACCAAATCGTTTCGGCTTCCTGAGGAAGAAGAGGCGCTGCCGTGCCTTCTTCACGACTGTGCTGGTGTGAGAGGACCATGTTAAGTCCTCAATGATGCGGACACCGAGGAAGCTCTCAACCCTCTCCACTGTTGCCCCGACGATGTGGATGTGGATGGTGATTAAGATTAAATATTGCACTAAGCACGATTGTCATGAGTCTACTGTGGAGTCTCTAGATCATTGGTTCCAAATCTTTTTTGAACCCTGTCACACCTTGATGGGATATAAAATTCTGTGGCACACCTAAAATGTATTGATTTAATTTACAAACCATACATTTTTTGTGACAAAGTTTTTTAGAGATTTAAAAGGGTTTATTTGAATTATTTTCATAGTGTTGATAGTTCTTTACTGGCAATGGTTAATTTGTGTGTACCACTTTAAGAGCGTCCGGGCGAATCTGTGCCAGAAAGAAGAAAATGTTTCTCCGGTAAAATAGGTCTTTAGTTTTTAAAGGTTTCGTTTACAGACGACTGGTTTTCTGCATTATAAAAGGTGCAACCTTAGACACAAAGCCATGCTCCGTTTGTTTTTATGGCAGAAGCTGTGGTATAGCTTAGCCCAGAGCCATATATTAAGAAATAAATAACTCTGGCTAAGCCTAATCATATTTGCCTGTGCTAATGGTTTTCACAGATAAAATCAAATGATAGAAATGCTCGTGATGGGTGCCCCTCAAATGATAAAACAACAGGCTTAGCTCACTGGACTTGAAACAACGATACAGATGTAGCCATGTGCCATTTAATGTATTGACTGACCGGCACTAGTGCTTCCAAGTCCAAATTCCATGTTCATTCCACATGTCACGCTTCTAAGTGAGTGTACAAGTTTCACAGCACAGCTGAGAGTTCCTCCAGGCACACCGGTTGGGAACCACTACTATATAGACTGTCATTAAATGGCAAGTGTAAACTAGGCTATGTAATAAAGTGATAGTAGTAATATGCCTATAACAATACAGTAGGAACTAATGTACAACCTATAGCAGGGTTCCCCAACTGACGGCCTGTGGCCCACATTTTTTACTAATTGTTATTCACAAAAGACAGTTAAACACACCAGCAAATCAGCTCGAAGGGATTTTAATTAGGGAAATCTGTTCCAAAGTTTTCCCACGCATAATTAAGTGATAATGCCCGAGAAGGCATTGTTTTGAGGATATATTGGCACGGGTGTTGTTAGGCCCGAGACGAAGTTGAGGGCTGGCAAACAGAGCCAATATATCCTCAACACCGGCTTTGAGGGCATTATCACTTTTATACAACGGGTTACCAACATATTCAAATAATGATATTTTCATTAAAAAAGGTTATTTTGATGAATTTATTCATACTATTTCATAGTAGTCCAGACACAAATCTAGGGTTGCTACCCAAGCCGGCTGGTCGTTCGTTCTATCGGTTGGGTTGCCAGAGGCCCGACACAGTCGTTTAGTCTTTTTGTTCCGTATCTAAGGACGCGACCCAGTCGTTCGTTCTAAATGTTCCATTGCCATAATGGCTAGCAACATTCTTATCCCTTGCTTGATAGCTAGCCAACTACGGCTAACTTACAGTCACGTCAAAACGCCAGAATAACAGCAAAGTAGCTACATTTGTTCAAACTGTTTTCTAGTATCATTTATTTAGACATGTCGATACAAATTTGCTAATGAGGCGCGATTTCACTTGCCATAGAAAATGTGCTCACTCATCAGGACACTGTTGTTCAGAGCAGCTAGCCAACAACACAGTTAACACAGTCACTTCAAACTGAAGCTGGAAAGACTGCAAACTAGCTGCACTTCGTTTCGTTTGACCTTTTTTCAATTTACATTTCTTTGTACAGTTGAAGTCGGAAGTTTACATACACTTAGATTGGAGTCATTAAAACTGCTCAGCAAGGAAGAAGCTACTGCTCCAAAACCGCCATAGAAAAGCCAGAATACGGTTTGCAACTACACACGTGGACAAAGATCATACTTTTTGGAAAAATGGCCTTTGGTCTGATGAAACAAAAATAGAACTGTTTGGCCATAATGACCATCGTTATGTTTGCAGGAAAAAGGGGGATGCTTGCAAGCCGAAGAACACTGTCCCAACCGTGAAGCACGGGGGTGGCAGCATCATGTTGTGGGGGTGCTTTGCTGCAGGAGGGACTGGTGCACTTCACAAAATAGATGGTATCATGAGGGTGGAAATGATGTGGATATATTGAAGCAACATCTCAAGACATCAGTCAGGAAGTTAAAGCTTGGTCGCAAATGGGTCTTCCAAATGAACAATGACCCCAAGCATACTTCCAAAGTTGTGGCAAAATAGCTTAAGGACAACAAAGTCAAGGTATTGGAGTGGCCATCACAAAGCCCTGACCTCAATCCCATAGAAAATTTGTGGGCAGAACTGAAAAAGTGAGTGCGAGCAAGGAGGCCTACAAACCTGACTCAATTACACCAGCTCTGTCAGGAGGAATGGGCCAAAATTCACACAATTTATTGTGGGAAGCTTCTGGAAGGCTACCCGAAACGTTTGACCCAAGTTAAACAATTTAAAGGCAATGCTACCAAATTCTAATTGAGTGTATGTAAACTTCTGACCCACTGGGGATGTGATGAACGAAATAAAAGCTGAAATAAATCATTCTCTCTACTATTATTCTGACATTTCACATTCTTAAAATGAAATGGTGATCCTACCTGACCTAAGACAGTGAATTTTTACTAGGATTAAATGTCAAGAATTGTGAAAAACTGAGTTTAAATGTATTTGGCTAAAGTGTATGTAAACTTCCGACTTCAACTGTATATATCCATAAAATTATGCCAGTTAATTCACGATTTCAACTGGCTGAGAAACGCTGCCTGCCTGTCTGTCTTGTACAGACACGTTCAATACTACGGGACAACTGAAGATCGAATTTGAATATTGAAACATTGTTGTAAATGTCGGAGAGACAGACAGCAAGGTTTATACAAATCTCTGCTGTTGAAAACGAAATGTTAGTCTAAAAGAAATGTGAGAATGTCTAGATGCTTTTTATAGTGGAGATCAAGTATATAAATTGCTTGGCTGGGCTGATGAGACAGTGGATTGCACAGTCAGATGGAACAGAGTAAATAGGCATTTTAACATCACAGAATTAGCCAGTGGTAACTGGAATGCGGTTTTAACCAATCAGCATTCGGGATTAGACCCACCCGTTGTACAACAGAGAGATAGACATGACCGTATACAAATATAAGCAAGGTTTGAAATTATTATGTTTTAGTCAAATATGATATCTGTTTGGGGTTCTTTCGGTACATTTGCACTCTGCAAATTATTTATTATAATGTTCTGGCCCCCTGACCATCCATTCAAGTAAAATAAATTGGCCCCTCGGCTAAATCTAGTAGATGATCCCTGACCAATAGGTCACTATTGTAGCCTTTACAGATGAGCCTTTGTTTGTTTTGAACTATAAATGGAACATCATGAGAGACAGGAAAAGTATGGGGCCATGACACTTCCTCTTTCCTGGGCTCTTTTGTTTTGATGCGAGGGACATAATGTGAGTCAAACTACCTACCACACAAGACAGAAAGATCTTGCACAGACACAGACTACTTTGGATTGGACTATAAACAGATCATACATTTGTGTTGGCAGCTGCTTTGTTTGTTTAGCCTATAAATGGTGAGTATTTGCATATATAGACTATGGTAGCTGTGGAGTTGAACTCCTCCTGAGTCTTGTTGTTGTCTGTATGTTGTCTGTGTAGGCTTCCTTTCTCTGCTCGCTCTGCAGTACTGGGAAGAAAAGTGTTGGCTTCACACAAGGACGAAATTCCAGAACTCGTCCCGCCCTGAACCAACCCTAACAAGCCACCATCTTGTATTGGAGTCAGTGTGTGGCGGATAAACCCACACTTCTCTTACCCTCTCTTCTACTCTCCCTTTCCATCACCGATCACACTGGCAGATGTTGTGGAGTTTTAGAGCCAGTATCAGAACAAAAAGGTATAAATACAGGCCTATAATTTGTCTGTCAAAGATGGAGACTACCAAACCAGCATTTTTAGAGCTGTAAGAAAACAGGTGCTGGATGTTAGTGTCGTTTCTCATTGTGGGATAGCCGAGTAGCTAGGCTACATCGGGTTTGTCTGTATTGTGTGCCTGCTATCTGGCATGGGAGGAGTATACAGTATTTACTGTAAGTATTATGTCATGTTTGTCATCAAATCAGGTAGCGTACATGTGGAAGTCAGCGGAGAAGCATAAACTCAGTTACTGTAATAGCCTGTTAATATGGTTAAAACAAAGCCATTTGGCATCAGTAGAGGGTCGTTCCACCCACCCCCCAAAAAAAGAGGATTACCACACAAAATCATGAAATAATTTCTGTAATTACAAACAAATGAAATAAGCATTCCTGAAACATTATTTTGTTTAAATATAATTTGATCTCTGATAATTTAAGCTAATTGATTGCACCCAAATCGGTAATTTTCATTTATAGGATTCATACAGCCTAATTTTCAATAAATATAGCACTAGGGTGGGTGATATTGCGATAGCATCGTCTATCGATGATGATTGACAGCCATCGTTGATGGTGACGGCATCGTGATGTGACAGATGATGGTTTAGCCTTTTTTTTACTAGCGCCACGCTGTAAAAAAGCAGGGCAGCAGCAGGGTGACAAACAAGTGGCATTCCGAGTTATAGCCTAGTCCTATTTGCTATAGCCAATTTCAATAAATATGTTATATAGCCTACATAAAACAAGAGAGGAATGTAGGCCAGAGAGCGGAGAATTGTTTAAAAAAACGTAGCCTATATTCCCTTCTTTCTCCATTCGATAGGCTATGAAAGCTACGCTTAGCTGCACTTAGCTTCTACCCAGGTCTTCAACAACATTATATTTCGTCATGATTTGTCCAGTTAAATTAGATTTTGCGCTATAGCCAAACTGCAGTTTTTTTTTCAGAGTAAAAAAATATATATATATATACAGTGGGGCAAAAAAGTATTTAGTCAGCCACCAATTGTGCAAGTTCTCCCACTTAAAAAGATGAGAGAGGTCTGTAATTTTCATCATAGGTACACTTCAACTATGACAGACAAAATTAGAAAAAAAAATTCAGAAAATCACATTATAGGATTTTGTATGAATTTATTTGCAAATTATGGTGGAAAATAAGTATTTGGTCAATAACAAAAGTTAATCTCAATACATTGTTATATACCCTTTGTTGGCAATGACAGAGGTCAAACGTTTTCTGTAAGTCTTCACAAGGTTTTCACACACTGTTGCTGGTATTTTGGCCCCTTTCCTCCATGCAGATCTCCTCTAGAGCAGGGATGTTTTGGGGCTGCTGCGGGGCAACACGGACTTTCAACTCCCTCCAAAGATTTTCTATGGGGTTGAGATCTGGAGACTGGCTAGGCCACTCCAGGACCTTGAAATGCTTCTAACGAGGCCACTCCTTCAATGCCCGGGCGGTGTGTTTGGGATCATTGTCATGCTGAAAGACCCAGCCACGTTTCATCTTCAATGCCCTTGCTGATGGAAGGAGGTTTTCACTCAAAATCTCACGATACATGGCCCCATTCATTCTTTCCTTTACACAGATCAGTCGTCCTGGTCCCTTTGCAGAAAAACAGCCCCAAAGCATGATGTTTCCACCCCCATAATTCACAGTAGGTATGGTGTTCTTTGGATGCAACTCAGCATTCTTTGTCCTCCAAACACGACGAGTTGAGTTTTTACCAAAAAGTTATATTTTGGTTTCATCTGACCATATGACATTCTCCCAATCTTCTTCTGGATCATCCAAATGCTCTCTAGCAAACTTCAGACGGGCCTGGACATGTACTTGCTTAAGCAGGGGGACACGTCTGGCACTGCAGGATTTGAGTCCCTGGCGGCGTAGTGTGTTACTGATGGTAGGCTTTGTTACTTTGGTCCCAGCTCTCTGCAGGTCATTCACTAGGTCCCCCCGTGTGGTTCTAGGATTTTTGATCACCGTTCTTGTGATCATTTTGACCCCGCTGGGTGAGATCTTGCGTGGAGACCCAGATCGAGGGAGATTATCAGTGGTCTTGTATGTCTTCCATTTCCTAATAATTGCTCCCACAGCTGATTTCTTCAAACCAAACTGCTTACCTATTGCAGATTCAGCCTTCCCAGCCTGGTGCAGGTCTAAAATTTTGTTTCTGGTGTCCTTTGACAGCTCTTTGGTCTTGGCCATAGTGGAGTTTGGAGTGTGACTGTTTGAGGTTGTGGACAGGTGTCTTTTATACTGATAACAAGTTCAAACAGGTGCCATTAATACAGGTAACGAGTGGAGGACAGAGGAGCCTCTTAAAGAAGAAGTTACAGGTCTGTGAGAGCCAGAAATCTTGCTTGTTTGTAGGTGACCAAATACTTATTTTCCACCATAATTCGCAAATAAATTCATTAAAAATCCTACAATGTGATTTTCTGGATTTTTTTTTCTCATTTTGTCTGTCATAGTTGAAGTGTACGATGAAAATTACAGGCCTCTCTCATCTTTTAAGTGGGAGAACTTGCACAATTGGTGGCTGACTAAATACTTTTTTGCCCCACTGTATATTGGCGGAGTGTCCAATAGGGGTGATAGCATCCTATATCACAATCTTTTATGGGTACATAATCACGATAGGACAATGGTTGACATAGCCCAACCCTATATAGTACCTAACATCCAATTTAGACCATAATTCTAAATGATTAAGACATGAGGAATTCAATCAAATCAAATTATCATCCTATGTCATGTATTTTCCCTGTGAATCTTGTGATGATTTTTTCCCCCTGTTCATAGAAATTAGCTGTTGAAGTCGCTTGCATTAATCTTATCTGTTTCTAACTACAGAAACAATTTCTGAATCATCTGAGACGGTGGGTGTCATGGCTTAGTGAAATGACAAGGAATCCTTTTAGGATTTAGCGTTGATCTTATTTCTTTAACTACGCAAGTCAGTTAAGAACAAATTCTTATTTACAATGACAGCCTACCCCGGCCAAACCCAGACGACGCTGGGCCAAATTGTGCGCCGCCCTTACAGGACTCCCAATCATGGCCAGATGTGATGCAGCCTGGATTTGAACCAGGGACTGCAGTGACGCCTAATGCGCTGAGATGCACTGCCTTAGATCGCTGCGCCACTAGGAGGGTCCTTATATATACACACAGTACATCTTAAGCATTGAGAGAAAGAACATCCACTGACAAAACACACGTAGGCAATAAAACAAAGCTTCACAAGTAATACATACATCTATGTAACATTTTCAAATGCCATGTTGTATAGGCCAGGCCCTACTGTATGATGTAAATGAGCAGTACACACAATGAAATTAAACATCTATTACAAATCCATTTCTTGCTTAGTTACTTACTATTTCTCCTTCTGGTCTCCTAGCTTAGACTAAACTCATGTGACGGTCTATTACCAGTGGCAACAGTGGACCTCTCGGTTGGCAGACAGGCTCCATCAGGACAGGTCACCACATTTATCCCCGATTAGTTGTAAATGACCATATTTAAGATACATAACTTCTGAATGTTCCTGAAAACTTCCCGCAAATCCAATCGTACAAATACACGCTACTTAATGCCCTGGCATGCAAACACTCACACACGGGTGCCTGCAGGTATACACACTATAGAGGTCGAAGTCGGAATGGCCGATTAATTAGGGCCGATTTAAAGTATTCATAACAATCGGAAAATCTGTATTTTTGGACACCGATTTGGCAGATTTAAAAAATATATGTAATAATATATTTTTTTACACCTTTATTTAACTAGGCAAGTCAGTTAAAACTTCTTATGGCTGAGGGCAGTATTGAGTAGCTTGGATGAATAAGGTGCCCAGAGTAAACTGCCTGTTACTCAGTCCCAGTTGCTAATATATGCATATTATTAGTATATTTGGATAGAAAACACTCTGAAGTTTCTAAAACTGTTTGAATGATGTCTGTGAGTATAACAGAACTCATATGGCAGGCAACAGCCTGAGAAAAAACCCAACCAGGAAATGGGAAATCTGAGGTTGGTCGTTTTTCAACTCATTCCCTATTGAAGATACAGTGGGATATGGGTCATGTTGCACTTCCTAAGGCTTCAACAGTCTTTAGAACCTTGTCTGATGCTTCTACTGTGAAGGGGGGCCGAGTGAGAGGGGATTGAGTAAGGTCTCTCCCAGAGTGCCACGAGCTGACCATTCTACATGTGAGAGTTAGCTTGAGTTCCATTGCATTTCTGAAGACAAAGGAATTCTCCGGTTGGAACATTATTGAAGATTTATGTTAAAAACATCCTAAAGATTTATTCTATACTTCGTTTGACATGTTTCTACGGACTGTAACGGAACTTTTAGACTTTTCGTCTGCTCCTAGTAAACGCGCTTCGTGAGTTTGGATTTATTTACCAAACGCGCTAACAAAAGGAGCTATTTGGACATAAATAATGGACAAAACAATGCCCTGGCATCGAACAAAACAAACAATTATTGTGGAACTGGGATTCCTGGGAGTGCATTCTGATGAAGATCATCAAAAGTAAGTGAATATTTATAATGTTATTTCTGACTTCTGTTGACTGCACAATATGGCGGATATCTTTTTGGCTTGTTTGGGCTCTGAGCGCCGTACTCAGATTATTGCATGGTGTGCTTTTTCCGCAAAGTTTTTTTGAAATCTGACACAGCGGTTGCATTAAGGAGAAGTGGATCTAAAATTCCATGCATAACAGTTGTATCTTTTAGCAATGTTTATTATGAGTATTTCTGTAAATTGATGTGGCTCTCTGCAAAATCACCGGATGTTTTGGAACTACTGAAAATAACGTGCCAATGTAAACTGAGATTTTTGGATATAAATATGAACTTTCCCGAACAAAACATACATGTATTGTGTAACACGAAGTCCTATGAGTGTCATCTGATGAAGATCTCCATAGGTTAGTGATTAACCTCTTGGTGCTAGGGGTCAGAATTTGTTTTTTTTTAAACGTTCCCAAGGTAAACGGACATTTTCTCTGGCCCAGATCGTAGAATATGCATATAATTTACAGATTAGGATAGAAAACACTCCAAAGTTTCCAAAACTGTCAAAATATTGTCTGTGAGTATAACAAAACGTATTCTGCAGACGAAAACATGAGAAAATATTATTATTATTTTTTATTTCACCTTTATTTAACCAGGTAGGCTAGTTGAGAACAAGTTCTCATTTGCAACTGCGACCTGGCCAAGATAAAGCATAGCAGTGTGAACAGACAACACAGAGTTACACATGGAGTAAACAATAAACAAGTCAATAACATGGTAGAAAAAAAAGAGAATCTATATACAATGTGTGCAAAAGGCATGAGGTAGGCAATAAATCGAATAATTACAATTTAGCAGATTAACACTGGAGTGATAAATCATCAGATGATCATGTGCAAGAAGAGATACTGGTGTGCAAAAGAGCAGAAAAGTAAATAAATAAAAGCAGTATGGGGGGTGAGGTAGGTAAATTGGGTGGGTAGTTTACAGATGGACTATGTACAGCTGCAGCGATCGGTTAGCTGCTCGGATAGCAGATTTTTAAAGTTGTTGAGGGAGATAAAAGTCTCCAACTTCAGAGATTTTTGCAATTCGTTCCAGTCGCAGGCAGCAGAGAACTGGAAGGAAAGGCGTCCAAATTAGGTTTTGGCTTTAGGGATGATCAGTGAGATACATCTGCTGGAGCGCGTGCTGCGGGTGGGTGTAGCCATCGTGACCAGTGAACTGAGATAAGGCGGCACTTTACCTAGCATAGCCTTGTAGATGACCTGGAGCCAGTGGGTCTGACGACGAACATGTAGCGAGGGCCAGCCGACTAGGGCATACAGGTCGCAGTGGTGGGTCGTATAAGGTGCTTTAGTAACAAAACGAATGGCACTGTGATAAACTGCATCCAGTTTGCTGAGTAGAGTATTGGAAGCTATTTTGTAGATGACATCGCCGAAGTCGAGGATCGGTAGGATAGTCAGTTTTACTAGGGTAAGTTTGGCGGCGTGAGTGAAGGAGGCTTTGTTGCGGAATAGAAAGCCGATTCTTGATTTGATTTTGGATTGGAGATGTTTGATATGAGTCTGGAAGGAGAGTTTGCAGTCTAGCCAGACACCTAGGTACTTATAGATGTCCACATATTCTAGGTCGGAACCGTCCAGGGTGGTGATGCTAGTCGGGCGTGCGGGTGCAGGCAGCGAACGGTTGAAAAGCATGCATTTGGTTTTACTAGCGTTTAAGAGCAGTTGGAGGCCACGGAAGGAGTGTTGTATGGCATTGAAGCTCGTTTGGAGGTTAGATAGCACAGTGTCCAAGGAAGGGCCGGAAGTATATAGAATGGTGTCGTCTGCGTAGAGGTGGATCAGGGAATCGCCCGCAGCAAGAGCAACATCATTGATGTATACAGAGAAAAGAGTCGGCCCGAGAATTGAACCCTGTGGTACCCCCATAGAGACTGCCAGAGGACCGGACAACATGCCCTCCGATTTGACACACTGAACTCTGTCTGCAAAGTAGTTGGTGAACCAGGCAAGGCAGTCATTAGAAAAACCGAGGCTACTGAGTCTGCCGATAAGAATATGGTGATTGACAGAGTCGAAAGCCTTGGCCAGGTCGATGAAGACGGCTGCACAGTAATGTCTTTTATCGATGGCGGTTATGATATCGTTTAGTACCTTGAGCGTGGCTGAGGTGCACCCGTGACCGGCTCGGAAACCGGATTGCACAGCGGAGAAGGTACGGTGGGATTCGAGATGGTCAGTGATCTGTTTGTTGACTTGGCTTTCGAAGACCTTAGATAGGCAGGGCAGGATGGATATAGGTCTGTAACAGTTTGGGTCCAGGGTGTCTCCCCCTTTGAAGAGGGGGATGACCGCGGCAGCTTTCCAATCCTTGGGGATCTCAGATGATACGAAGGAGAGGTTGAACAGGCTGGTAATAGGGGGTGCGACAATGGCGGCGGACAGTTTCAGAAATAGGGGGTCCAGATTGTCAAGCCCAGCTGATTTGTATGGGTCCAGGTTTTCCAGCTCTTTCAGAACATCTGCTATCTGGATATGGGTAAAGGAGAAGCTGGGGAGGCTTGGGCGAGTAGCAGCGGGGGGGGCGGGGCTGTTGGCCAAGGTTGGAGTCGCCAGGAGGAAGGCATGGCCAGCCATTGAGAAATGTTTGTTGAAGTTTTCGATTATCACGGACTTATCAGTGGTGACCGTGTTACCTAGCCTCAGTGCAGTGGGCAGCTGGGAGGAGGTGCTCTTGTTTTCCATGGACTTTACAGTATCCCAGAACTTTTTGGAGTTAGAGCTACAGGATGCAAATTTCTGCTTGAAAAAGCTGGCCTTTGCTTTCCTGACTGACTGCGTGTATTGGTTCCTGACTTCCCTGAACAGTTGCATATCGCGGGGGCTCTTCGATGCTATTGCAGTTCGCCACAGGATGTTTTTGTGCTGGTCGAGGGCAGTCAGGTCTGGAGTGAACCAAGGGCTATATCTGTTCTTGGTTCTGCATTTTTTGAACGGAGCATGCTTGTCTAATATGGTGAGGAAGTAACTTTTAAAGAATGACCAGGCATCCTCAACTGACGGGATGAGGTCAATATCCTTCCAGGGTACCCGGGCCAGGTCGATTAGAAAGGCCTGCTCGCAGAAGTGTTTTAGGGAGCGTTTGACAGTGATGAGGGGTGGTCGTTTGACCGCGGACCCGTGGCGGATACAGGCAATGAGGCAGTGATCGCTGAGATCTTGATTGAAGACAGCAGAGGTGTATTTGGAGGGCAGGTTGGTCAGGATAATGTCTATTAGGGTGCCCATGTTTACGGATTTAGGGTTGTACCTGGTGGGTTCCTTGATGATTTGTGTGAGATTGAGGGCATCAAGCTTGGATTGTAGGACTGCCGGGGTGTTAAGCATATCCCAGTTTAGGTCACCTAACAGAACAAACTCTGAAGCTAGATGGGGAGCGATCAATTCACAGATGGTGTCCAGGGCACAGCTGGGAGCTGAGGGGGGTCGGTAGCAGGCGGCAACAGTGAGAGACTTATTTCTGGAGAGATTAATTTTTAAAATTAGAAGTTCGAACTGTTTGGGCATAGACCTGGAAAGTATGACAGAACTTTGCAGGCTATCTCTGCAGTAGATTGCAACTCCTCCCCCTTTGGCAGTTCTATCTTGACGGAAAGTGTTATAGTTGGGTATGGAAATACCAGAATTTTTGGTGGCCTTCCTAAGCCAGGATTCGGACACGGCAAGGACATCAGGGTTGGCAGAGTGTGCTAAAGCGGTGAGTAAGGCAAACTTAGGGAGGAGGCTTCTGATGTTGACATGCATGAGGCCAAGGCTTTTTCGATCACAGAAGTCAACAAATGAGGGTGACTGGGGACATGCAGGGCCTGGGTTTACCTCCACATCACCCGAGGAACAGAGGAGTAGTAGGATGAGGGTGCGGCTAAAGGCTATCAAAACTGGTCGCCTAGAGCGTTGGGGACAAAGAATAAAAGGAGCAGATTTATGGGCGTGGTAGAATAGATTCTGGGCATAATGTGCAGACAGGGGTATGGTGGGGCACGGGTACAGCGGAGGCAAGCCCAGGCACTGGGTGATGATAAGAGAGGTTGTATCTCTGGACATGCTGGTCTCAATGGGTGAGGTCACCGCATGTGTGAGGGGTGGGACAAAGGAGGTATCAGAGGTACGGAGAGTGGAACTACGGGGTCCATTGCAAACCAAAACAATGATAATGATAACTAGCCTGAACAACAGTATGCAAGGCATATTGATATTTGAGAGAGACATACAATAAGGCATAAAGTGATTGCAGGTCTTGATTGGGAGAGCTAGCTAAAACAACAGGTAAGATAACAGCAGCAATAACAGGGTGCTAGTCTAACACAGCAACAACAGGTAAAAATGGCGACGACTAGGCAGAGAGGGTCGGATTAACTACACACAGATCCTGAGTTAAAGCACAGAGCCGACAGATAAAACACAAATAAACAGAATGGAGTACCGTGAATTAATGGACAGTCAAGCAGGCATCAGCTATGTAGCCAAGTGATCATAGTGTCCAGGGGGCAGCCGTAGATGGAGCAGGGAGGCCTCCACTAAGCTAGCACGCGGCGTTTAAAGTTAGTAGCCCGGGGGGTGGTCTGCTCAGACGGAGGGGGTCTGCTCAGACGTGGTCGTGTCGACAGAGAATCCAAGCCGGATGGCGATGGCGAAAGAGAGGTTGTGAATTGTAGAATTGTGTTTGCTAACTGGTGCTAGCTTCGTGGCAGTGGCGCTAGCTGCGCTAGCTGCAAGCTAGCTGTGAGGATCAGAAGTAGTGGCTCAGGGATTACGGCAGGAATCCGGCGTTGTTGTCGAGAGACAGTCCGATGCTGGTAAATTGGTGAGTAATATCCAGGCTAATAACAGGGCTGGTGTCTGTGCAGAAGGTAAAAGCTGCTAGCAGCGGCAAAAAATGGCTAAATTAGCTTGTAGCTGATTTAGACCAGTTGTGATGGATTGGCAGGGCTCTGTGTCGGCAAAAAAAAGGTCCAGTCCAATTGGCAAAAGAGGTATTGTAGCCCAAGAATTCGCTGGTAGACCTCTTCGGCTAGCCGGCAGATGGGCCTAGCTCGAGGCTAGCTCAAGGCTAACTGGTGCTTGCTTCGGGACAGAGGTGTTAGCCAGTAGTAGCCACTCGGTTGCAGCTAGCTAGCTGTGATGATACGGTGTAATTGTCCAGAGCTTGCGTCAGGAATCCGGTGATGTGGTAGAGAAAAAGCAGTCCTATATGCTCTGGGTTGATATCGCGCTTGCAGACTGGCAGGTATTGGCCCGAGCTGAAGCTGGCTGTGTCCGAGTTAAGGGTGAAGACCGCAGCAGTGGCTAACTGACTACTAGCTAGTAGCTAGTTATCTGGCTAGCTTCTGATTGGGGTTACGGTTCTAAAGTATAAAAAATAGCAGGTCCGTACCACATTGGGTGAGGCGGAATGTAGGAATGTATATTCAGTTCCTAGATGGAAAGTGAAATTAAAATATATACGAAATGTATACGAAAAATACGAGGACTATTTACACGGGACAAGACAAGACAAACACACGTCCGACTGCTACGCCATCTTGGATTTGACACCCATATAACCCGGAAGTGATATTCAAAAAATAAAAAAATTAAAATTAAGTGTTTCCTTGACCGTCTTTCTTCCATTTAAAGGGGTATCAACCAGATTCCTTTTCCAATGGCTTCCTCGGGCTGTGACCAGGCTTTAGACATAGTTTCAGGCTTTTATTTTGAAATATGAGCGAGATGTTTCATAAGTAGTCAGGTGTCCTCTGAATGTTTCCTGTGCGCGAGAGAGGGGCTCCCCATTTTCCTTTCGTCTCTGAATGAATAGGTTATGGTCCGATTGTAATATTATCGATTATGTTTGTTAAAAACAACCTGAGGATTGATTATAAAAAACATTTGACATGTTTCTACGACCATTACGGATACTTTTTGGAATTTGTCGAACGGAACACGGCTTTGGTTCTCAACATAATGCGCAACCCAAATGGCGTTTTTTTGTGATAAAAGTAATATTTATCGAACAAAAAGAACATTTGTTGTGTAACTGGGAGTCTCGTGAGTGGAAACATCTGAAGATTATCAAAGGTAAGCGATTCATTTTATTGCTTTTCTGACTTTCGTGACCAAGCTAACCAAGCTAATATAAGGCTAGCTGTTGTAGCATTGAAAGCTACACTCACAAAAGCTTGGATTTCTTTCGCTGTAAAGTATATTTTCAAAATCTGACACGATAGGTGGATTAACAACAAGCTAAGCTGTGTTTTGGTATATTTCACTTGTGATTGCATGATTATAAATATTTTTTGTAATATTTTTTAATCTGATACGTTTGGAAATTTTCATCTTCCTTTCAGGACCTGAACGAGGCTGTAGTTTTCTCAACATAACGCGCAACCCAAATGGCGTTTTTTTGTTATAAAAGTAATATTTATCGAACAAAAATAACATTTATTGTGTAACTGGGAGTCTCGTGAGTGCAAACATCCGAAGATTATCTAAGGTAAGCGATTCATTTTATTGCTTTTCTGACTTTCGTGACCATGCTAATTTGGGGCTAGCTGTTGTAGCATTGAAAGCTACACTCACAAAAGCTTGGATTTCTTTCGCTGTAAAATATATTTTCAAAATCTGACACGATAGGTGGATTAACAACAAGCTAAGCTGTGTCTTGGTATATTTCACTGATGATTTCATGATTATAAATATTTTTAGTAATATTTTTGCATTTGGCGCCCTGTAATTCTAGCGGTGGTTTAGGAAAGTGATCCCGTAAAAGGGATCCGTAGCGCAGAGAAGTTAATTCTATTTCTGATTTTTGTGACTACTCTCTTTGGCTGGAAAAATGGCTGTGTTTTTCTGTGACTTGGCTCTAACCTAACATAATCGTTTGTGGTGCTTTCGCTGTAAAGCCTATTTGAAATCGGACACTGGGGTGGGATTAACAAGAAGTGTATCTTTAAAATGGTGTGAAATACTCGTATGTTTTAGGAATTTAATTATGGGATTTCTGTTGTTTTGAATTTGGCGCCCTGCACTTTCACTGGCTGTTGTCATATCCGTAAGAAGTTAAGAACACATTCTTATTTTCAATGGCTGCCTAGGAACGGTGGGTTAACTGCCTTGTTCAGGGGCAGAAAGACAGATTTTTACCTTGTCAGCTCGGGGATTCAATCTTGCAACCTTACGGTTAACTAGTCCAACGCTCTACCCACCTGCATTACATTGCACTCCACAAGGAGCCTACTTGTTACATGAATGCAGTAAGAAGCCAAGGTAAGTTGCTAGCTAGCATTAAACCTATCTTATAAAAAACAATCAATCAATCAATCATAAGCACTAGTTAACTACACATGGTTGATGATATTACTAGTTTATCTAGCGTGTCCTGCGTTGCATATAATCGATGCGGTGCGCATTCGTGAAAAAGGACTGTCGTTACTCCAATGTGTACCTAACCATAAACATCAATGCTTTTCTTAAAATCAATACACAAGTATATATTTCTAAACCTGCATATTTAGTTAATATTGCCTGCTAACATGAATTTATTTTAACTAGGGAAATTGTGTCACTTCTCTTGCAACAGAGTCAGGGTATATGCATCAGTTTGGGCCGCCTGGCTCGTTGCGAACTGTGTGAACAAAGACAGCCATCTTCGCCAAACGGGGGATGATTTAACAAAAGTGCATTTGCAAAAAGAGCACAATCGTTGCACGACTGTACCTAACCATAAACATCAATACCTTTCTTAAAATCAATACAGAGAAGTATATATTTTTAAACCTGCATATTTAGCTAAAAGAAATCCAGGTTAGCAGGCAATATTAACCAGGTGAAATTGTGTCACTTACATTTACATTTAAGTCATTTAGCAGACGCTCTTATCCAGAGCGACTTACAAATTCTCTTGCGTTCATTGCACGCAGAGTCAGGGTATATGCAACAGTTTGGGCAGCCTGGCTCGTTGCAAACTAATTTGCCAGAATTTTACGTAATTATGACATAACATTGAAGGTTGTGCAATGTATCAGGAATATTTAAACTTATGGATGCCACCCGTTAGATAAAATTCGGAACGGTTCCGTATTTCACTGAAAGAATAAACGTTTTGTTTTCGAAATGATAGTTTCCGGATTCGACCATATTAATGACCAAAGGCTCGTATTTCTGTGTGTTATTATGTTATAATTAAGTATATGATTTGATATTTGATAGAGCAGTCTGACTGAGCGATGGTAGGCACCAGCAGGCTCGTACGCATTCATTCAGACAGCACTTTTGTGCGTTTTGCCAGCAGCTCTTCGCAATGCTTCAAGCATTGAGCTGTTTATGATGTCAAGCCTATCAACTATCGAGATTAGGCTGGTGTAACCGATGTGAAATGGCTAGCTAGTTAGCAGGGTGCGCGCTAATAGCGTTTCAATAGGTGACGTCACTCGCTCTGAGACTTGGAGTAGTTGTTCCCCTTGCTCCGCAAGGGCCGCGGCTTTTGTGGAGCAATGGGTAATGATGCTTCGAGGGTGGCTGTTGTCGATGTGTTCCTGGTTCGAGCCCAGGCAGGGGCGAGGAGAGGGACGGAAGCTATACTGTTACACTGGCAATACTAAAGTGCCTATAAGAACATCCAATAGTCAAAGGTATATGAAATACAAATAGTATAGAGAGAAATAGTCCTATAATTCCTATAATAACTACAACCTAAAACTTCTTACCTGGGAATATTGAAGACTCATGTTAAAAGGAACCATCAGCTTTCATATGTTCTCATGTTCTGAGCAAGGAACTTAAACGTTAGCTTTTTTACATGGCACATATTGCACTTTTACTTTCTTCTCCAACACTTTGTTTTTGCATTATTTAAACCAAATTGAACATGTTTCATTATTTATTTGAGGCTAAATTGATTTGATTGATGTATTATATTAAGTTAAAATAAAAGTGTTCATTCAGTATTGTTGTAATTGTCATTATTACAAATAAATTAATTAATATATTTTAAAAAACGGCCGATTAATCGGTATCGGCTTTTTTTGGTCCTCCAATAAATCGGTATCGGCATTGAAAAATCATAAATCGGTCGACCTCTAACACACACCTACAGGGATGGACACAGTTAGGCATGCAACACACACTTGCAGTCATGCCAAACAATACACACACACGCTCAAACACACACGCTCAAACACACACACACACACACACACACACACACACACACACACACACACACACACACACACACACACACACACACACACACACACACACACACACACACACACACACACACACACACACACACACACACTTGGCAGGAGGTGAGTACTCACAGCATATTTTGGCGGCCTTGACACACAGTTCCTCAGCGGTGAAGCTGTCTTTGAGGAGTCCCAGCTGCGGAATATCTGGCAGGTAAAAATGGATTTCCAGACCCCTCATGGGCACAGTGACGGGGCCCTCGGCTCTCCTCGACCTCCTCATCTTCCCACACAGTTGCCTACCCAGCTCCATCACCCCCGGACTTGGCATCCAGACTCTGAAGGTAGAGGCAGAGGGATGGAGAGGTCAATACATCAAAGGCAAAACAGAGGGAGTGTGTATGTGTGTCGGTGGTGTGCAATGTATTGATCCAGAGGTGAGCTCACTGTAGCAGTGGTACGGAGTCCAACATACCCTGATGACTCACGGTCTAACATTGGCTACCCACAACACACACCTACTCAGGCAATGTAATTCACGACACACACACACACACACACACACACACACACACACACACACACACACACACACACACACACACACGCCTACTGAGATGATCTCACCAAAGCAAACACTCCTCTGGAGGGAGGTGAGGCAGTTCTTCCTCTGCATGCAGATCATCCCAGGAGTTCTCCCAGCAGTTCTCCCAGCACCCTTCCTCTACAGCGGCACAGGTGGCATCCCCAGTGGCTAGGACAGTTTGTTTCATAACACCCCTAATCAGCCTAACAGAGCTCTGATCTACTGACTGCTGCTGGGATCAGCAGGATCACACACACGTAGGCCTACATGAATCACAAACGCACACTGTCAGGGCCAAAGTGTCCTCAGGTCCTGCTGAAGTCTTATCAGCCTGTGAGAACCCTGCACCACACACACGGTGTATTCATTAGTCTACAGTGCTGAGAAACGGTTAACAGCGCAGCAGCAGCGGAAAAGATGGATCGCTGTGATGAACCGATGCCTGCAGTTCATCAAGGGTGGCTGAAGACGGCACAATAGTTGCTGGGCAAAGTGGTAACGCCAAATGCTACGTTAGCCAATACACATTCTGTATTTTATAGTCCACATTCTGTACTGTATTTTAAAGGCATGTAGCCTTCAAATGGTTGTCATGAGGTCATCCTTCACATCCAAACAATGTAGACCTAGGCCGACATTCTGCATCAGCTACAACTGAACTACTGTACGTTACAATGGCATAAAAAAGACACCTCAGAGGTAGGCTAGGCTACAATCTATTACTGTACTATCCTTCAACACATGATGACATTTTGGATGAGTCATATGACAGCGTTTTCCCTAGGATTTTTTTCAGCAGCGGTGGCAAATTTAGCAGTCGTGGCCAACGGCGCCAAAGCTTTTAGAGGCCCTCCTCTTTGGCCACCGAGACAACAGTTTGCTGTTTTAAAGCTACTTTTCTGCAATTCTGCACATCTTGCCATGAGGCTGAGAGAATATTTGCCATGGCTTATGTCGTGTTCTTATGCTATCTGAGTGACTCAAACATTGTAACACAATCAATAGTGAGCCAACATGTTGTTTTCAGCACTTTTTTCCCTCGTCTCTCTGCAGCAGACATAGTAAGCAATATGTTTGAAAGATCAAATTGCAATATCGAATCGCAATACATATAGAATTGTGAAAATTGCAAAACATATCGTATTGGCACCTAAGTATCGTGATAATATGGTATGATGAGTTCCCTGGCAGATCCCAGCCCTGCTACCTCACTCTCCAACCAAGGTGCATGAATGGAGGAGCAAGCTGAAGTGAAGAGGAAATTCTGCAACTCTTGGGAGAGCATCAATAAAGAAGCATTTGATCAACTTCCACTGCCTTCCAAGAGTTGCTGAATTTGCTCTTCACAGGGATCAGTCTGGAGTGGACGTTTTTTCGTGGCCGGTGATTTTTATGCAGGGAAACTTAAATCCGTTTTACTTCATTCTTACAAGCACGTCATCTGTCCAACTAGAGGCAACAAAATTCTAGATCACTTTACTCCACACATACAAGGCTCACACTCCATTTGGCAAATCTGGCCTTAACTCTATCCTTCTGATTTCTGCTTACAAGCAAAAACAGGATGTACCAGCTCAATACGAAAGCACAGCTAGAACATTAAGACTGATATTTCATATGTATAAATGTGAAGTAACGCCAAGCGGATGCCACTCACTACCCAATATGGTAGTGAGAGGAAGCCCAGTGGCCGTAGGGAAATGGATTTTGTCCGAAACTGCACATTTTCTCATGGATGAAACATTTGATCTCAGTTTTCGGTTCCCCAAACAAGAATTGAACAAAGTGCATTAAGTTTTGTGGACTTTACCCTTTGCCATTGTTAAAAAAAAAAGTTTTGTTAAGGAGTGCAAAGGCAAATGTAGCTATTACACACTCGCATTTCACAGAGTAGGCGTTCCCTATGGACATATGCAAATGCAGGGTTCGACCGGGCAAATAGAATCTCGCTAGCTCGTGCTGGTCTCTTCCCTCCTCCTTGCTTGTTCTGCCCACTATAACTAATTTGTTCACATTGGAAACGACTGGCTGTGGTCTATCTTGGTTTAGTTATAAAAATCTTTGACGGAAGTGGACAAATGAAGCGGGTGCTAAGCTACCGAACTGTTTCGCTAGCACAGACTGGAATATGTTCCGTGATTCACCCGATAACATTGAGGAGTTTACCACATCAAATAAAAATACATGTTATGTGCTGAATACAACAGATGTAGACTTTACTGTGAAATGCTTACTTATGAGCCCTTTCCCAACAATGCAAAGATTTTACAAAAGTAGTAACACCGGCTTCATTAAGTGCATTGACGACGTCGTCCCCACACTGACCATATGTACAGTGTCTTCAGAAAGTATTCATACCCCTAGACTTATTCCACATTTTGTTGTGTTACAGCCTGTATTCAAAATGGATGAAACATTTATTGAAAATTAAATACAGAAATATTTCATTTCCTTAAGAATTCACACCCCTGAGTCAATACATGTTAGAATCACATTTGGCAGTGATTACAGCTGTGAGTCTTTCTGGTTAGTCTCTTAGAGCTTAGCACAGTTGGATTGTACAATATTTGCACATGATTCTTTTTCAAATTCTTCAAGCTTTGTCAAGTTGGTTGTTGATCATTGCTTGACAGCCATTCTCAAGTCTTGCCATAGATTTTCAAGCCAAATTCAATGTCGTCTTGGTAAGCAACTCCAGTGTATATTTGGCCTCGTGTTTCAGATTATTGTACTGCTGAAAGGTGCATTTCTCTCCCGGTGTCTCTTGGAAAGCAGACTGAACCAGGTTTTCCTCTAGGATTTTGCCTGTGCTTAGCTTTATTTTAAAAAAATATGGGGGACTCCCTTGATGACAAGCATACCCATAACAGGATGCAGCCCCCTCCATGCCCGAAAATGTGAAGAGTGGTACTCAGTGTGTTGTGTTGGATTTGCCCATAACATAACGCTTTGTATTCAGGACATAAAGTTAATTTCTTTGCAGTTTTATTTTAGTACCTTTTTGCAAACAGGATGCATATTATTGAATATTTTTATTCTGTACAGGCTTACTTTTCACCCTGTCATTTAGGTTAGTATTATGGATTAACTACAAGTTGTTGATCTATCCTCAATTTTCTCCTATCACAGCCATTAAACTCTGTAACTGTTTTAAAGTCACCATTGGCCTCATGTTGAAATCCCTGAGAAGTTTCCTTCTTCTCTGGCAACTAAGTTAGGAAGGACACCTGTATCTTTGTAGTGACTTTGTGGATTGACACACCATCCAAAATGTAATAAATAACTTTGCCATTATCAAAGGGATATTCAATGTGTGCTTGTTTAATTTACTCATCTACCAATAGGTGTCCCTCTTTATTTGAAAAACATTTTTTACCCCTTTTTCTCCCCAATTGGTAGTTACAGTCTTGTCCCATCGCTGCAACTCCCATAAGGACTCGGGAGAGGCGAAAGTCGTGAGCTATGCGTCCTCCAAAATACAACCCAGCCAAGCCGTACTGCTTCTTGACACTGCCCGCTTAACCCTGAAGCCAGCCACACCAATGTGTCGGAGGAAACATCGTACAGCTGGCGACCGAAGTCAGCGTGCATGCGCCTGGCCGCCACAAGGAGTTGCTAGAACGCGATGGGACAAGGACATCCCAGCCGGCCAAACCCTCCCCTAATCCGGACTAATTGTGCGCCGCCTCATGTGTCTCCTGGTTGCGGCCGGCTGGGACACAGCCCGGCAGCTAACCCGAATCTGTAGTGACGCCTCTAGCACTGCGATGCAGTGCCTTAGACCGCTGAGCGATTCAGGAGGCCAGGTGTCCTTCTTTGCAAGGCATTGGAAAACCTCCCTGATAGTTGTAGTTGAATCTGTGTTTGAAATTCACTGCTCGACTGAGGGACCTTACAGATAATTGTATGTGTAGGGTACAAAGATGACGTAGTCAATAAAAAATCATGTTAAACACTTATTGTACACAGAGCGAGTCCATGCAATTTATTATGTGACTTGTTAAGCAGAGCTTTACTCCTGAACTTATTTAGGCTTGCCATAACAAGGGGGTTGAATACATTTTGAATCAAGACATTTCAGCTTTTAATGTTTAATTATTTTGTAAACATTTCTAAAACCACAATTCCACGTTGACATTATTCGGGTATTGTGCGTTGGCCAGTGACAAAATCTCAGGCTACAACACAACAAAATGTGGAAAAAGTCAAGCGCAACTACGACGTCATCCCCACAGTGACAGTATGTAATGTCTTCATAAAGTATTCATACCCCTCAACTTATTCCACAATTTGCTGTGTTACAGACTGAAAAAAAAAATCTCCCCCATCTACACACAATACCCCGTAATGACAAAGTGAAAACATGTTCTTAGAAATGTTTGCAAATTTATTGCAAGTAAAATACAGAAATATCTTATTTACATAAGTATTCAAACCCCATTGTTATGACACTCCAGATGGAGCTCAGGTGCATCCACTTTTCTTTGATCATCCTTGATTGGAGTCCACCTGTGGCTAATTAAATTATTTGGACATGATTTAGAAAGAATCTGTGTATATAAGGTCCCACAGTTGACAGTGCATTTCAGAGCAGAAACTATACCATGAAGTCCAAGGAACTGTCCAAAGATCTCCAAGATATAATTGTGATGAGGCATGTACTGTATCTGGGGAAGGGTATAAAACAATTTCTAGAGTGTTGAACGTTTCCAAGAGCTTAGAGCTGGCAGTCCGACCAAATTGAGCAACCGGGCAAGAAGGACCTTGGTCCGAGAGGTGACCAAGAACTCAATGGGGCGGCTGGTAGCCTAGTGATTAGAGCGTTGGGCCAGTAACTGAAAGGTTGCTGGATCGAATCCTCGAGCTGACAAGGTAGAAATCTGTTGTTCTGCCCCTGAGCAAGGCAGTTAACCCACTGCCGAAGACGTGGATGTTCCATTAAGGCAGCCCCACGCACCGCTCTGATTCAGAGGGGTTGGGTTAAATGCGAAAGACACATTTCAGTTGAATCTCCCTTTCCCAATGACCACTCTGACAGAACTATAGAGTTCATTGGCTGAAATGGGAGAACCTACCAGAAGGACAACAGTCTCTACAGCACTTCACCAATCTGGGCTTTATGGGAGAGTGACCAAATGGAAGCCACTCCTGAGAAAAAGGCACATGGCAGCACACCTGGAGTTTGCAAAAAAGGCATGTGAAAGACAGCGCATAAGGCAAAAGATTGTGGTCTGATGACACATAAACTGAACTTTGGCCTGACTGCAAAGTGCTATGTCTGGAGAATGACACGTCATGACCTGTCTAACACCATCCCTACCGTGAAGCATAGTGGTAGCAGCATCATGCTGTGGGGATGCTTTTCAGCAGCAGGGACCAATGAATGGAGGCAAATACAGGCAAATCCTTGATGAGAACCTGCTTCAGAATGCAAATAACCTAAGACTGGGGGCAAAGATTTACGTTCCAACCAGACAATGACCCAAAGCATACAGCCAAACCAACGCTGGTATTATTCAGAACAAGAATGTGAAAGTCCTTGAGTGACCCACACTTGAATCCCATTGAAAATCTATGGAAAGACTTGAAGATTGCTGGTCACCGCCGCTCCCCAACTACCTTAACAGAGCATGAGAAAATCTGCAAGGAAGACTGGGAGAAAATCCCCAGTTCCAGATGTGCAAAGCTTATACAGACATACCCATGATGAGTCAAAGCTGTAATCGACCCCAAAGGTGGTCTTCCAAAGTATTGACTCAGGGGTGTGAATACTTAAGTAAATTATATATCTTTATTTCAAAGTCAATAAAAATGCAAACATTTCTAAAAACATGTTTTGACTTCGTCATTATGGGGTATTCTGTGTACATGGGGAAGAAAATGCTGTAATAATGAATACTTTCTGAAGGCACAGTATATGTACATACAGTTGAAGTCGGAAGTTTACATACATAAATCAGTCAAGACCTAAGCAAAAAAATTGTAGACCTCCACAAGTCTGGTTCATCCTTGGGAACAATTTCTAAACGCCTGAAGGTACCACGTTCATCTGTACAAACAATAGTACGAGTAGTATTTTTTAATAGGATTAAATGTTAGGAATTGTGAAAAACTGAGTTTAAATGTATTTTGCTACGGTGTATGTAAACTTCCGACTTCAACTGTATCTACCTGAATAACCTTGTACCCCTGCTTATTGACTCAGTACTGGTACCCTGTGTATATAGCCAAGTTATCGTTACTCATTGTATATTTATACCTCGTGATATTTTTTTTCAATTATTTTTCTCTCTCCATTGTTGGTAAGGGCCCCTAAGTAAGCATTTCACTATTACTCTACATCTGTTGTTTACGAAGCATGTGACAAACACAATTTTATTTGATTTTAACAGCTACATAACATTACAATGCCTGGACAGTTAGGCTATGCCCTATAAGCTTGTGTCTTACCCAATGTCCAAAAAGTTAAGCAAATCAATCCACACATCTGCTGTCTAAACTTACACTACCGTTCAAAAGATTGGGGTCACTTAGAAATGTCCTTGTTTTTGAAAGAAAAGCACCTTTTTTGTCCATTAAAATAACATCAAATTGATCAGAAATACAGTGTAGACATCGTTAATGTTGTAAATGACTATTGCAGCTGGAAACAGCTGATTTTTAATGGAATATCTACATAGGCGTACAGAGGCCCATTATCTCCAACCATCACTCCTGTGTTCCAATGGCATGTTGTGTTAGCTAATACAAGTTTATCATTTTAAAAGGCTAATTGATCATTAGAAAAACCTTCTGCAATTATGTTAGCACAGCTGAAAACTGTTGTACTGATCAAAGAAGCAATAAAACTGGCCTTCTTCAGACTAGTTGAGTATCTGGAGCATTAGCATTTGTGGGTTCGATTACAGGCTCAAAATGGCCAGAAACAATGGACTTTCTTCTGAAACTCGTCAGTCTATTCCTGTTCTGAGAATTGAAGGCTATTCCATGCGAGAAATTGCCAAGAAACTGAAGACTCGTACAACGCTGTGTACTACTGTGTACCTTCACAGAACAGCGCAAACTTTCTCTAACCAGAATAGAAGGAGTGGGAGGCCCCGGTGCACAACTGAGTAAGAGGACAAGTACATTAGAGTGTCTAGTTTGAGAAAGACGCCTCATAAGTCCTCAACTGGGAGCTTCATTAAATAGCACCCGCAAAACACCAGTCTCAACGTCAACAGTGAAGAGGCGACTCCGGGATGCTGGCCTTCTAGGCAGAGTTGCAAAGAAAAAGCTATATTTCAGACTGGCCAATAAAGAAAAGATTAAGTTGGGCAAAAGAACATGGACACTGGACAGAGGAACTCTGCCTAGAAGGCCAGCATCCCGGAGTCGCCTCTTCACTGTTGACAACTGGTACGGTCTCAAAAGGCTCTGGTCTCTCTGGTCGTTGTGTGCTTGTAAACAAACACCATGTGACTGGGTACTACCGGTAAGCTTAATAATGAAATCAAGAATGCGATCTTCTTTATCTCCTAACATATTGCACAAGTTGACTGCAGGTATTTACTTAAAAAGTAGCTTCAAATGTATTTTAAAAACTTCAAAAAGAGTTTCCTAATTTTACATTTGCCAAATTGCAATTTGTGGGAAAACCCTGTTCTAAAAGACACACCTGATGCGAGCCGTTTCATATGACAGATTAACATCTCAATTAGAAGTTTAGAAAGAGGGAAAACGTAGATCTGCAACAACTAGGATGGTTGTTAATATGACTAGGATTGTGCCTTGGGCTTCTGGACAACGAAAGAAAGTTGATATGAAAACCAGTAGAACAGGAGAGAAATGCTGTGAAACCGTTTGTGCTGCTCTTCTCTCTCGCACTGCTCCACACAGACTGTGTCTGAGTTGCATAGCAACGAGTCTCCCCTCTGGCTTGCTCGAGGCTCACTCTGACTAGAGACAGCCATTAGAAAGTAGCTTTCTTAACTCAACTAACTCTATATACTCACTTCACATTACTATTTTCTGTAAAATAATAATTCCGGTCGACCAAGACACTGTACCTGTTTCACGACTGACGAGATTTGTAAAATTCTGACACCAAATTAATTCCACAAATTTATGCAAATGAACCTACAAACTGATAAGCATGACCGGTCAAATTATTATTTTTCCGGTGGCTAACCGACTAACGGTTAACATCCCTAGCCCTAAGTCTTTTATTTTCTTCACTAATCAGAATTTTAAAAGGTTCACTATGCAGAAATAGCTACAAGAATTCTAATAGTTCGCCTAATTTCAGTTTTTGACAAAACAAGAAAGTATAGTGTAGATCAGGGTTTCCAGAACTCTATACTCGGTACCCCAAGGAGTGCACGTTTTGGTTTTTACCCTAGCACTACACAGCTGATTTAAATAATCAACTAATCATCAAGCTTTGATCATTTGAATCCGCTGTGTAGTGTTAGGGCAAAAAAACTAAATGTGCACTGCTTGGGGTCCCGAGGACTGAGTTTGGGAAACGCTGGTGTAAACAATCATTGTACCATCTAAACCCCTGTGAAATATATTTTCCATAACCACAATATTGTATTTTCAGCTGGTGTACAAAACCGAAAGCATAGAAATAGCACACAAAGAACAGATCTACTGCTTCTTAGATTTGCTTTCAAAAATAATGAAAGATCTATAAGTAACATGTATATGTGAATTTGGTCAGGTCAACTAAAAAGTTACATATTGCAGCTTTAAGGAATACATTGATGTATTATTACTTGATTTCAGGGTTTTTTCTATTGAAATGTTTATAAGCTGTTTTAAATATGATTATCATGCTGTTACCATTGGCAGCCATTTTGAATTCTGCTTTCTGGCTAATTTTGAAATGAGCACCCCTTCTATGATGTTTTCATATCTTCTGAGGGATGTTTGTACCAAATTTCATGCTTTTACCTGCTGCATAACAGTTTTTATAGTCAAATACCAGCTGTGTTGGCAGCCATTTGGGATTTTCGCGATAACTCGCTTCCTGGTTAAATTTGACATGGGCACCCCATCTAGGATGTTTTCACATCAACTTGTTTGTACCATATTTGATGCTTGTATCCGCTTCGTAACGTTGTTTTTCAGCTAAGACCCCGGAATAATAATGATTCTAGCTAAAGTTAATAGGATATCGGATAGCTAGCCTGGATATGTGGCATTTTACTCAATATCAATAATCACATATTTGATATGTTAACGTTACTCACCTAGCGAGCTTTCCAAGTCTACTTCCCTATCGTTTTGTTCATAGATCCAGAATATAATTATCCGTTGTGAAACTATAAAGTCGGACTTAATCTTGACAAAATCCGTAGGTATGTGAATATTCCAAACGAAAAATGTTTTGTCCGATGAGTTTCTTTCCCTTCTAGTCGAGAGCAAATTCATAATCTTTCTAACCCTTCCTGTCAAGTAACGTCCCTCTTCCCGAAAATAAGGCGACTGCAAGCTCAGCTTCACGCATTCTGATTGGTGCACTGCTCCTTCAGTCAAGTGATACTGTGTAGCCCACTGACACTATTTTATGTTGTTAACCCTAGAATGGTGCAGCATTACAGTAAACTGAATGGTTTCACATCCATTGTAATGTAGCAGCAGCAGCTGTGTGTGTGTGTGGTCTTGTTATTCTATGCTCGTGGGGACCTGAAATCCCTCAAAATCCCCACAAGGATAATAAAACAAAGAAAACTGTCCCTTGTGGGGACATTTCCCACATCCCCACGAGGAAAAAGCTTATTACACATTTAGGGGTTGGTTTAGGGCTTTCTGGTTAGCGTGTCCGCCCTGAAATTGGAAGGTGGTGAGTTTGATCCCTGTCCAAATCATACAAAAGACTGTAAAAATGGGACCTGATGCGTCTCTGCTTGGCACTCAGCATTAAGGAGATAGATTGGGGTAAGGCCCTGCGATAGACTAGCGCCCTGTCCAGTGGGTGTACTTGTACATCAAGCTGCCTCACGCTACAGAAACAGGAGATAGTCCCCTGCCCTATGAGCTGTTCCGGCTCGCACAAACCAAGGCTTGTGCAAGACTACTTACTTACTTACTTTTTAGGGTTAGAATTAGTGTTAGGGGTTAAGGTAAAGTTTAGGTTTCAGGGAAAATAGGATTTTGAATGTAAATACATTTGAGGTCCCCATGAGGATAGAAGAACAAGTGTGTGTGCGTGTGTGTGTGCGTGTGTGTGTGTGTGCGTGCGTGCGTGCGTGCGTGTGTAAGAGTATTGCCATTGGGGATGGAACCATTCCTTATATTTTATGGGAGGTAATTAGGAAATTATTAAAAACATTCATAACATTTCACCCATGAGGCCACTTGTGATTTGACTGCAGGAAAGGGCTACAATACACACAAAGGGGTTTGAGAAAATAATGATAAATGTCATAAAAGACTACACAAAATGCATTCGGGCAGGTAGAGTTCTCCTGGCATCCGCCAAACACAGATTCATCTATCGGACTGCCAGATGGTGAAGCGTGATTCATCACTCCAGAGAATGCGTTTCCACTGCTCCAGAGTCCAACGGTGGCGAGCTTTACACCACTCCAGCCGACGCTTGGCATTGCACATGGTGAGCTTAGCCTTGTGTGCGGCTGCTCTGCCATGGAAACCCATTTCATGAAGCTCCCAACGAAAAATGATTGTGCTGACGTTGCTTCCAGAGGCAGTTTGGAACTCAGTAGTAGTGAGTTATGCAACCGAGGACAGACGCTTCAGCACTCGGCGGTCCCATTCTGTAAGCTTATGTGCCACTTCGCAGCTGAGCCATTGTTGTACCTAGTGGTTTCCACTTCACAATAACAGCACTTACAGTTGACCGGGGCACATCTAGCGGGACAGAAAGTTGACAAACTGCCTTGTTGGAAAGGTGGCATCCTATGATGGTGCCACATTGAAAGTCTCTGAGCTCTTCAGGATGGCTATTCTACTGCCAATGTTTGTCTATGGAGATTGCATGGTGGTGTACTCGATTTTATACACCTGTCAGCAACGGGTGTGACTGAAATAGCCAAATGCACTAATTTGAAGTGGTGTCCACATACTTTGTATATATAGTGTATCTTGCCTCTTTAACAGGCACTCGGTGCCTCAATGCAAACACACTCTGACTCTAAAAGCATTTCCATATTTAATTTACAACACATGGAATGGTTAACAAAATCAATTCCTAACTGTTCCGGTAATATCGTCAAAGTTCCATCCATTGATTGTCCTTGGTAAGGAAAACACAGTCACAATCCTGTTTGTATCTGACCATGTTAATCAATAACCTACATATTTAATTCATGACCCATAGCTTTATCTGTTCAAAAGATGAGAAAAGGCTTTTTCTGTTGAAAATGTAATATGTAAATGGTCATTCTGGGCCTCCATCTCTTTCCCATCTGATCATGTTTCTGATTGTCAATATTTCCACATATGATCAACATTTCTTATTTACAGTATCGTCTTGTAGTCCAAAAAGGAGGCTACTGTAAAATTGAAACTGACCATCCTCCTAGTGAGGTGGGAGGAAATAGAGAGCCAGGTCCTTTAAGATGGGACAGGGAGGGGAGGATCCGTTTGCCAGTAGTGGAGGGACTTCCCGTCTCCCATATCTGATGTGTTACAACTGAGTTAGTTTGCCGGAAATCATAGGCAGATATTTCCCAAGAATGTTGTAGTCACTGACACAATAAAAGGTGCCACATCTATCTATCTGTAATCGGCCTATATGTATTACAAACTTACTAGTTAAAACCTCACTTTTAAAATACTGTATGCCGGTATGTAGGCCACTAAGTATGTGAAAATGTGAGCATCTATTTTGATTATTTTGACAACATATACAGTATGATTGATAGTACAATTCATATGTAACATAGTTACAAAAGTGTCTTTCACTTAAGTGCTTATTAAGAAGGCTACTCATTATGAGACTTTGCAGTGTTGAATAACAATGATTTTATACCTTTCATCTGGAACATCCAGACTCACAGATATCCTTAGGGTCTCCAGTAAACTGAAAGAAAGGCAAGGGAAGGGAATGGAATGTCCTTACAGTGTAGTAAATGAAAAGCAAAAACCATAGGTCACCATCAACTAACCACTACTTTCTCAGCTATAAGAGAAGAGAAAGCTGATATTTAATACGAGAAGAGAAAGCTGATATTTAGTTTAAAAATAGGGATGTGAAACAGAATTCAATAGCGGGTATAGGAAGTCGACTTTTATTTACAGTTATTTGTTTACATTTATATCTGTCAGCGTTTTTATTAATTACCAGAATTGATGTTCCACTGATTGACATATCTTCCACAGTCCAATTGTGTGATTAGGGTTCAAAAACCTTTCCCACCCTCAAAACCATTTACAACTTCGATCAGTCCAGTTGAACCAAACCGTGAGGGAGGGGACAGAGACATTGAAAAGGAGGGGAGTATAGAGAGGGGGAAATGAGAGAAGGGGAATGTGGGGGCAGAGAGAGGGGGAGAGAAAAAGATGTGGCGTGATCTTTGGGTTATCTGTCTGAGGGGATTTCCGCATTGACTTCCTGTATGTCTAACATTCTAAAGACGTGTCAAACAGGAGTCTTATGTTAATACCTCTACTCTTATGTTATTTCTATTCTTCAATCATACTAAAAATGTATTAATAACTTTTACAATTATGTTTGTATTTATTTGTTATGTAGAAATCAGTGGGGTAAAGTACTTAACAAAATATACTTTAAAGTACTACTTAAGCAGTATTTCTGTGTACTATTTCTATACTTTACTATTTATATTTGTGACAAATTTGACTTTTAATCCACTACATTCCTAAAGAAAATAATGTACTTTTTACTCCATTTATTTTCCCTGACACCCAAAAGCACCCTTACATGTTGAGTGCTTAGCAGGATAGGAATATGGTCCAATTCAGACACTTATCAAGAGAACATCCCGTGTCATCCCTACAGCCTCTGATCTGACGGACTCACTACACACAAATGCTTAGTTTGTTAATTATGTCTGAGTGCTGGAGTGTGCCCCTGGCTATCGATAAAAAAAAATCGTGCTGTCTGGTTTGCTTAATATAAGGAATTTGAAATGATTTATACTTTTACTTTTGACACTTAAGCATATTTAAAACCAAATACTTTTAGACTTTTAGTCAAGCTGTATGTTACTCGGTAACTTTCAGTTTTACTTAAGTCATTTTCTATTAAGGTATCTTTACTTTTACCCAAGTATGACAATTTGGTACTTTTCCACCACGGATAGAAATCGAATTTGAGGTGTGTGGTCACACGTCATGACTATTAGAAATAACATGTATACATATCAGTTTCTTTCCGATTTATTTGCATTTTCTTAAAAACATGAATGATTCAAATGCTACAAACATACGTTTGTTCCCCTTCAACTTATTACGTAATACATCATTCTTTCTACATAAAATAACAATTCTATTCAAATAAAATGGGAAAAACACAGGCTACACTCATTGGGCAATGTGAATCATTATAAAGTATTACAATTGAAAATCAGACACAACATTGTAATGTGAGACATATGGTTGCATATGATCCTAAATATTTTGTTGTGCAACCTTGATTTAAAAAAAAATGTTTGCCTTGTAAACAATCACCCAGATAATAATTGTTGTTGTAATTATCCTTCGCTGTAATGCTGTTTCGGAGTGGACCAGAGAAAAATACGAACTTAGATTCGGTAGCGTAATGGTCAGGCGCGTAACTTCCCCGGGGGACAGGTGGGTAAAGAATCCTCATGTTATGATTGGCACACCGCCGCCAATGACTCTTTTGGTTTGTCCCGGGCTTTAGAGGCGGTGGTTTGTGACGGCGGTTTGTGACAAGTTGAGCAAGGCTTGTAGTAGGGAGAACGTGGATACGCACAATATCTCCTCACTCATCTTAATTAACAAACCCTCAAATCTGTGAGCTAACTTGGAACAAATAAAATAGTACATTCAAATATAAGCACGAATAAGAATGATATGGAAAATAATATTTTTTCAAATGGAGAACGTTTATATTATGAACCTTAAATATCTAGTAGTCTAGAGAATTAGAGAAGAGCTGTTTCTATTAAAGGCAGTAGGTTTCAACCAAGCCTCTTTCTCTCTCCAATCAGAATATTTCAGACTCTGGCCAACAGTAGTAACCTATCATTTAGCAGACACTCTTTGCCAAGAGCAACTAGGTTTAATAAGTGCCTTTTTCAAGGAGACATCTACAGATTTTTCACCTAGTCAGCTCAGGAATTTGAACTAATGACCTTTCGGTTACTGGCCCAACAGCCTTAACAGATGCGCTACCTGCCGCCCGCTAAGCTATCCTCCTTATTTATGCCAATTTGAAGGCCAGAATTGTGGGGGGAAAGCACTAATCATGTTTATGCATCCTAATAATCACCCTTAGAATACTCCCCGAACCAACTTTATTTTTTATTTCAATTTTAGAATTTACAAAAAACAAATTGACCCACCCTAGTCTTTATTGGCAGGGGTGCATTTGATATTGCACCGCAGTATGCTGATTTGAAAATAGTGCTTTTACACAATGTAGAAACCTATTATTCTACAAATAACTTTGTAATTTCAATAACAGGTATTTGTATAACCATTTATAGCTTTTTATAATAAACAACTGTCTTTACAGGGTTAAATATTCGTTTCTAGAGCATAGCATGTGCTTCAGTAGCTAGAATTCATGTAGACCCAATATAGGTTATATCTCAATCAAGTTGAAAATTCGTATTTTCTGGTGCTCCTAAATTTGATGTTGTTCTCCTAACTTCTTAAAGTTGGGAGCACCAGTGCTATCAATGACAAACCGCACAGCAGTACCATCTCCCTCCATCCATCATCACAAAGTGGGTCGGGTGTGTCAAGGTGGCAGCCATCCTTCAGTTATCACAGTACTGTACCTTTAAGATGGACAGCATCAGCACAGTGATAACTGAACCAGGGCAGCCTGGATGTCATGTTAAGGAGCCAAGAGACAGCAGCCCCGTCAGTCTGAGTTCCAGCACAGCACAACATCAGCCATGGTGGTCCAAGGGGTCAGATGCCATCCGTCTTCATGATGCCAGGCTCACACATGATACGACGCTCGCACGCACGCGCGCACACAGACACAGACACACACAGACACACACACACATACACGACTTGGAGCCCAGAGCAACAATAATATATTGTCAGTCACACTGTTCTTTTGCAGATGGAATCGTGCCAAAAGAGGGACTTAGAATGACATGACACTGTATAGGGTCAGGAAGGTGGGGGTGCCTTTGGACATTGCAGAAAGTGCATTTACTTCATGCATAGGCAATACGTAAAATCCAAATATCATGTCTGTATTTATGTATTTCATGGTATCACATTACAAGAATGAGAACACAATTGCATGCAGAAGTAATGTAAATAGGTTTCTCTAATAGGTTACCAAAACCTGCAAAGCTTTGTAATTATTCACAGGATATAATCATGAATTGTGTATGTGCTATGAATTCGACACAGGCATTACAGAATTTTAGAAAGGAATTTTACTACCATTAGTAAGATGTTTCTTTCTCACCTCATTTGAATGTAATACCTACCAATACATGTGTAACTACTGTAGCATATCAGCTTTTTCTAAACCTCTTTGAAAGATCATTTTCTATACAACAGATACATGTAGCCCAAAAGAATAAAACCTTGTTAATTGGTCGAAGTCACCACTGTTTACTTAGTATTGTTTGAACTGCATAATTTATGGGCACCAAATAGCTGACGTCGGACTTGTTATGGTTCTTGGGGCTCCGCCCTCAGCGCGCGAAGGCTCTCCAGCAGTCCAGTTGCGTAGCCCGCCGGAGGAGGCTCCTCCCTATCTCCTTCTCCCTCCGCTTCATGTAAACAACTCGATTTGCTGGTTCTGTTTGATATCAAAGAATTGCAGGAGCACTTGCCAACACTTATTTGAAAAATAACCTACTACGCAAGGTTGAGACAACAGTTAAATCGAGCAAAACATAACATTGGTTGCGTAATTGTAAAAATGTAAATAGCATATACAACTCCCAATAGATTACTTAGTATATTATCATAATAGCGTATCGGACCCTTCAATAATCGTGAAGCGCAGACTAGTTAGCCTAAACATCAAATAAACGTTTAAAACGCTAAAGAAAAATATTGAAAGCAATCATCACATTTCAATTGTTCCAGATATTCAACTCCACGTTGTCGGGAAAGCTTGTTGCTGTTTTCTATAAATACAACAAGAGTGAGGCTATTTAAAAACCTTTGTAAATTGACCGTCTTATCATTTAATTTTTTTTAACATATATACCTTGCCATAATAACTCTGATATTCATTAACAAGACCATGTCAAAGAGCAACACTATTGGTGTTGATTGAGTCTTACTATTGTGCAGGCTAACGCCCAGCCTGCACACACCCCTCTCTGGGTAAAAACAAATACTATGTAGTCCAAGCATCGAAATTAACATGATAAATTCTTATTCATATTTACTTGCAGTTCAATATCTGACGGATATTAGTCTTACTTACTTGCATTTTGCGCGTTTCATTCCCGTGTTTACGTGAATAGTTTTAATGACGCAGCAAGACCCACATCGAACAACGTGATTGTCGCCATTTTTTGTTGTTATTGAAATCTCTCAGCCATGTGACAAAATAATAAAACAATATTTCCGGATCTCGCCGCACAACTAGCTGAGTAAATTGATAGTCTTCCAATTTAGTTTTTTTCGTGTGATGGATTAGGCAGGTTCCATTGACTGAAGACACCAAAAGGTTGTGCATGCGCAGCATTTGACAGCTTTTGGACACTGACGCCGCGGTATGGTTCGCAACAAGTAAATTCCTTGATTCCTTGGTCCGCAAATGTTGCGGAATGGCACTGTCTCAATGCGTAATGATAATGATGGGTGATGGCCAATGTTTCAGAGGGAACCCAGAAAATCGGGAATTACCGTTTACGCTCTGCATTGACTGCTGCTGTCAACAAGTGCGTTTATTTTGTAGTTTGCAGTGTTTTGTCAGTAGGTCTCTTACACATGAGTGGGTTCATGAATTCGGATTTATCCTATTACCATTCATTACGTCATTATCAACTTCCTACCCCATCTGGAAACGTGCCAATCAACAGTGGTGTAAATACTTAAGTAAAAATACTTTAACGTACTGCTTTAAGTAGTTTTGCGGGGTATTTGTACTTTACTTTGCTATTTATATTTTTGACAACTTTTACTTAACTACATTCCTAAAGAAAATAATGTACTTTTTACTCCATACATTTTCCCTGACACACAAAAGCTCTCCTTACATTTTGAATACTTAGCAGGACAGGAAAATTGGCCAATTCACACACTTATCAAGAGAACATCCCTGGTCATCCCTACTTCCTATTTTCTGGCAGACTCACTAAACAGGAATGCTTTCTTTGTAAATTATATCTGAGTTTTGGAGTGTGCCCCTGGCTATCCATAAATAAAAAAAACATGCAAATTGTGCCATCTGGTTTGCTTAATATAAGGAATGTTTACTTTTACTTTTGATACTTAAGAATATTTTAGCAATTACATTTACTTTTGATACTTAAGTATATTTAAAACCAAGTACTTTTAGACTTGTACTCAGTATTTTACTGGGTGACTTTCACTTCTACTTGAGTCATTTTCTATTAAGGTATCTTTACTTTTACTCAAGTATGACAATTTGGTACTTTTTACACCACTGCCAATAAATAGAACCCCAAAATAGATCTGAATAGCTTTAATTACATAGTAATACAAACTCAATCAATGCAGGAAGTTGCAGATTGAGGATAGAAAATGACGATGAGAACTTTCATACTGTGAAGTGAGTCAACTATGGAAATACAATGAGCCATTACTAGCCTAATAGTGTGGAATTGTGTAGAGGTGGGTCACACAAACTATGCATGGTTGATGACCTTCCATTCTAACATTAGATCTATAGACTTGTGATAGCAGTATAAACTGATGCCTATGGGATTCAGCTCTGTGGGCTAAAATTATCTGGAGTCATAGCAGACGACCAAGGTTCTATTCTATTCTAGAATAAGTATATTCTAGACTTCAGAGAGGTTGGGTTAAATGTGGAAGACACATTTCGGTTGAATGTGTAACGGATGTGAAATGGCTAGCTAGTTAGCGGGTACGCGCTAATAGCGTTTCAATCAGTTACGTCACTTGCTCTGAAACCTAGAAGTAGTGTTGCCCCTTGCTCTGCAAGGGCCGCGGCTTTTGTGGAGCGATGGGTAACGATGCTTCGTGGGTGACTGTTGTTGATGTGTGCAGAGGGTCCCTGGTTTGCGCCTGAGGTCGGGGCGAGAGGACGGTCTAAAGTTATACTGTTACATTGGTGCCGTGACCCGGATCACTGGTTGCTGCGGAAAAGGAGGAGGTTGAAAGGGGGGTGAGTGTAACGGATGTGAAATGGCTAGCTAGTTAGCGGGTACAATGTAACAGTATAACTTTAGACCGTCCCCTCGCCCCGACCTCGGGCGCGAACCAGGGACCCTCTGCACACATCAACAACAGTCACCCACGAAGCATCGTTACCCATCGCTCCACAAAATCCGCAGCCCTTGCAGAGCAAGGGGCAACACTACTTCTAGGTTTCAGAGCAAGTGACGTAACTGATTGAAACGCTATTAGCACGTACCCGCTAACTAGCTAGCCATTTCACATCCGTTACACTCACCCCCCTTTCAACCTCCTCCTTTTCCGCAGCAACCAGTGATCCGGGTCAACAGCATCAATGTAACAGTATAACTTTAGTACGTCTGTTGTTGATGTGTGCAGAGGGTCCCTGGTTCGCGCCCGTGTCGGGGCGAGGGGACGGTCTAAAGTTATACTGTTACAAATGCATTCAGTTACGCAACTGACTACGTATCTCCTTTACCTTTCATGTTTCAGCCACTTACATATTATATGGTTGCAATTGTAAATGATTCGTCTAACTCACAATAGAAAACTACAGGTACCAGATTCCCAAGTGTTACCCAGTTCCTGCGCACAAGTCATCCGCATTTTTTCTTGATGTGTCGGGGAGGTGCTGAGAAATAGGGCGTAGAGGCAGCTCCTCCATTCATTCGCAGAGAAAAACCCGTTCTTAAAGACTCAGACAAGCTACTGTCCCTTGGGAACAGAAAACAAAACATTTTCTGACTTGGTTTGAGTGAACTACGTGCTATATTACGCATACGTTTTGCAGGACACGGGCATAAATCGAAGGTGAGGAGTGATTGTGGGCATCCGTGAGGTAGGCCTACATCGCTTGACTGTTGCCCCGTTATGTTAGTTTTTTTCGCCAAAGTTTAAATCCTCCATCTGTACAATCAGACATCTGGAAAGTTCGATTTCTCTAGCTGATTGGATGAATGAGGCTCTTTAACAATTCCGTTTTTCTGTAGCCTTTTTAAGTCGTAACCAATTCGGGAAAATGGGCAATTAAGTTAGATTCAGTGTAATAAACTGTTGATATACTGTCCCTGTTAACTCAAAACGAGCAGAAAGTATCTGTTGACGGACTTTGATAATAAGGTGCACAGTGCACACCATGGGCAACATTGAAGATGCTTAGGCCTATCAATGTTTCATTGAAGGAAGCAGGTATAGGCTATAGCAACCCTGGACTTATTTATTTTGTCTCCTCCAGACACAGATACAGTCCGTGGTGTTGCAGGCTATAGTGGAGGATGGCCAAACTGTTCCGAGCGGTGATCATGGGTCCACCAGGCTCGGGAAAGGGGACCATATCCGAGAGAATTGCTCAAAGATTTGGCCTGACACATCTGTCCAGTGGCGACTTTGTTCGGGAGAATATAGCTGCGAATACAGGTAGGCCTATTCTTGATAAATAATTAGACATTTATCTATTTATTGTTAACCATTTATTTATCTGTTTTTTGATTTCATAATTTCATTCAATATTATTTGCTATTGTTTTTTTGCCACATATTTGTCATCCTCAGCGGGGTTGGTAGAAACGGTCAGATTTTCCGGGATACAGTGTCCTCAACCTATCTTAAAATATTAATAATACTAATTATTATTATTATTGTTAGTATTATTTCAACCTAGCTTACTTTTCCCCTGGAAACTGGGATCGGGGGACCCGCTCAAGCGTTTATTTTACCTCTGCTATGTTTTAGGTTACATATTTGTTCATGTTAGCCTATAGTAGCCTAACTAGCCTTCACCTCCAGTAGTCTAAGCCATAAACTTTGTAAACCCGACTGCCTTAGGAAAATCTGAATGGACACAATGAATCTTATGCTGTGGCTTTATGTTTTTTTATTCTAGCCCCCGTAACGACATTGTCATGATCCAGTTTGGTCAGTAGGTTATTCAATGACATTAATCATTTATTGATGATTTTAGTTTAGAGGTGTCTGGAGATCTTTCTGAGATGTGCTACGTGACTCACTGCTGTAAAGAAAGCAATAAAAAAAGGGGGGGGAAGAAAACAGGGTGAATGGGTAATCGTTGAGGTGTTAAAGCTACAGAGGGCATTCCTGTCTGGGTTTGCTCTGCCCCCCTACCTCTAGCCAAAAGTCCACCTCTTTTACTAGACATTTCATGTATAACTCTGTGTTGTTGTATGTGTCGAATTGCTATGCTTTATCTTGGCCAGGTCGCAGTTGCAAATGAGAACCTGTTCTCAACTAGTCTACCTGGTTAAAAAAAAAAATCGGGAATTGATGACTCCTCCTTCTCTTCCTCCTCCTCATTATTTCCCTCCCTCCCTCCACAGACGCTGGTGTTCTGGCTAAGACCTACATAGAGAGGGGTCTGCTGGTGCCGGACCATGTGATGACCCGGCTCCTCCTTCCCAGGCTGGAGGAGATGACCCGCCACAGCTGGCTGATGGATGGTAAGACCACACACACACACACACACACACACATACTAACACCTTGAAATGCACCCGCACTTTTTTGCAACTGCGTAGAGAAAGCAAGAACATAGAGAGGGCGAATGAATTGGCAAACAACCAAAAACACATGAGCACAGTAAGGTATCATGAAACATTGACTGTACAGGTTTGTGTCTGACCCAGAAACAAGCTGAAACAGGCCAGTCAGGCAGCAGGCCAAGGTTTGTAAACAGTAGTGCAGGTTTACACCCTCTGAAAGCAGCTATTAACTAGTCTCACTGCCAGGCCAGAAGAACCAACAGTAAATACTGTATTTACAGTATGTCTACCAGTCCATATCAGTGTAGGTTAAAGGGAAACAGATATTAATGTTGTGTTTGTATTGTTTACATAACGATATGACCTTCATGATGTCACACAAAATACTGTACATAAATATTTTCCATGAAGTTGTTGTGCAGGAGCAATGTGAGATTCACATGCACGCACGCACGCACACACACACACACACACACACACACACACACACACACACACACACACACACACACACACACACACACACACACACACACACACACACACACACACACACACACCCCTCAGTCTCCGTGCTTCATCTCCCAACTCTCCCCAGGGTTTCCCCGTACCCTGGCCCAGGCCAAGGCCCTGAACAGTACCTGTGACCTGGACCTGGTCATCAGCCTCAACATTCCCTATGAGACCCTGAAGGAGAGGCTGAGTGAACGCTGGATCCACCCAGCCAGCGGCAGGGTCTACAACATGGGCTTCAACCCTCCACACGTACAAGTCAGAAAACATTGTTTTTCTCCCTTTTTTGTCACCATTATTATCGCCATTACACATGTTTAGTCTTTCCGGTTAGTCTGTCTGTTCCCACAGAACCAAGCATTGAGCCAGAGTTTCCCAAACTCGGTCCTTGGGCTGGCCCACCTGGTTGGGCGGGCCCCCCTGGTTGGGCGGGCCCCCCTGGTTGCACTACACAGCTGAGTAAAATCATAAACTTAGGACTGAGTTTGGGAAAGCCTGCACTAAGCAATGGTTGCTATGAAACCGTTTTGTTGATTTTAGTTAGACCAAATATAACCTTCTCCCTAGTCTATTGAAGTTTATTCCGCAAGACCAAATATAAAACAATTATAATGAATGGGTATTCAGAAGGCTCTGAAAATACGGTAACAGATTATTATATTCCTAACTCTTGTATTTGTGAATTATCAGTTATATCTTGGAATAGTGTGTCGAATGTGTGGGGTTCAAGACAACTCTCTATGAGCTGTGTACAGTTTTCATGGGTTTATGTCATTGATATAATAATAATTCAGTTGTCATGGTTCTGTTGTCCCCCCCCAGGGCAGGGATGACATCAGTGGGGAGCCTTTGATCCAGCATGATGATGACAAACCAGAGGCTCTAGTGGCCAGACTGAGACACTACAAGGACGTGGCCAAGCCCATCATAGATCTGTATAAGTACGTCCACACTTCACTTCACATTTTTAAAAGCATTGTGTAAATTGCTTGCCCTGACTATCCTGTATACAGTACTCAGAAATACTGAGTGCCAATGTAGTCACAATATTATTCTAATGTTCTTACAATATAATGTAATTATGCTACATGGTATTTATGCAACTTTACATGTAAAGTGTGTCCTCCCCAGGTCAAAGGGCATCCTGCACACGTTCTCAGGCACAGAGACAGACCGGATCTGGCCTTACATCAACTCTCTCCTCAGCAACAAGATCCCCGGCACATCACAGGCAGACACACAATGTATCCCAATGCCCTGAGGAGAGCAGACGGGACGCATCAGACGCAAATGCCATGCACCAGGGGATACTAATGTTAGTTAGTGAAGACGCTGGTTGAGAACATGGCTGTAAGACAAGACTATTGCTAGATGTTAGGAGCCATTAGCTTGGCAGTTATATCAGTCCCAAAACATGTTTGAAAATACAATCTTATGCACTACATAAATCAGTGGTGCATAGCTTCGGTCCTCAAGGGCTGCAGTGTATGAAGGTTTTCGTCCTTACCTTTTAACCAGAGACTGATTTCCATTTCCCAGATAGTAAGTTTAAAGTCCCAGGGATGAAACGGAAATCAGCAGGACTGCAGAACATGAGGGCCTGAGTTGCGCAACTCTAAATATGCCTTCCAAAGACTGTAAAACGAGCTTGATACTCCTATAGCACCTAAGGGTAGAGAACTGTTGATTTCTGTATATCTGATTTATCTTTCATTTCGACTGAAATGACTATTGTGGACATTGTCTTGTAAACAGCACACTCTATATTTTGGCTTAATTTTTAGAGTTCCATCAGATGAAGAGTTTCATCTTTATCAAACAATTTTGGATTACATAAATGTGTTTTTCTTTTGTTTAATTTGAAACCGTTTTGTTGATTTTAGTTAGACCAAATATAACCTTCTCCCTAGTCTATTGAAGTTTAGTCCGCAAGACTAGACCAAATATAAAACAATTATAATGAATGGGTATATATTTGTATTAAAAAGGACCAAAGATTTGAATGTGGCCAAAGATATAATGGTAGAATTATATTCAAAGGAGCCATAATTATATTCAAAGAGCCAGAGGCCTTAACCTTTCTAATGACTTGTTGAAAAGTTTATGAGTGTTTTAACCAATTGAAAGTGTAATGCATCTGAATTGCTGTATCGGAAAAGGGATGAGTGTGGTTAGTGGTTGGACAGTGTTTGTGGGAGGATGTGTCTTGTGTCTGTCTCCCTTTTAGATTTCAATAACACAATATGCAAATAGTCACTGGTGTAAACTGTAATTGGCCCAGTATAAATATGGCAAGCCCATTGTGGTGAACGAGTTGTTAGGAAAGCTTTTCGTACGCTGTGTGTTATGTGCAACACTGAATGTTTTCTGTCCAAAAGTAATTTGGCTGTCCAAAATCTGCCATATTCCAAGAAAAATACAATTCTTTTCTCAGAATTTCCTTTCAGTTGTTTTACTCTCAAGGTCAAACAGTAGCTCCAGGCAACATGCCTACTATGAATATAAACTAAATGTTTACCTTTCAAAGCGAAAGTCCTGTAAGTTTCAGCTGCATTCCCTGAATATTCTTTTTGTTCATAACATGTGTTCTTTATAGGAGACTGATAGGTTTCTACTCTGAGTATTGTGAGGGAATGCCACTGCAGACATATTTGGTAGGCTATCATAGAAATCTATAGGCATACTGCAGTGATGCAGCATCTGTATCTACAGTGCATTCAGAAAGTATACAGACCCCTTAACTTTACACATTTTGTTATATTACAGCCTTATTTTAAAATTGATTAAATTGTTTTCCCCACCTCTCATCAATCTACACACAATACCCGATAATGACAAAGCAAAAACAGGTTTTTATAAATGTTTGCAAATGTATTTTAAGAAAACAACTGAAATATCATATTTACATAAATATTCAGACCCTTTACTCAGTACTTTGTTGAAGCACCTTTAGCAGTGATTACAGCCTCGAGTCTTCTTGGGTATGACGCTACAAGCTTGGCACACCTGTATTTGGGGAGTTTCTCACATTCTTCTCTGCAGATCCTCTCAAACTCTGTCAGGTTGGACGGGGAGTGTCGCTGCACAGCTCTTTTCAGGTCTCTCCAGAGATGTTTGGTCGGTTTCAAGTCCGGGCTCTGGCTGGGCCACTCAAGGACATTCAGAGACTTGTCCCGAATCCACTCCTGCATTGTCTTGGCTGTGTGCTTAGGGTCATTGTCCTGTTGGAAGGTGAACCTTCACCCAGTCTGAGGTCCTGAGCGCTCTGGAGCAGATTTTCATCAAGGATTTCTCTGCTCCGTTTATCTTTCCCGCGATCCTGACTAATCTACCAGTCCCTGCCACTGAAAACCATCTCCACAGCATGATGCTGCCACCACCATGCTTCACCGTAGTGATGGTGCCAGGTTTCCTCCAGACGTGACACTTGGCATTAGGCCAAAAAGTTCAATCTTGCTTTCATCAAACCAGAGAATTTTGTTTCTCATGGTCTGGGAGTCTTTAGGTGCCTTGGCAAACTCCAAGTGGGCTGTCATGTGCCTTTTACTGAGGAGTGGCTTCTGTCTTGCCACTCTACCATAAAGGTCTGATTGGTGGAGTGCTGCAGAGATGGTTGTCCTTCTGTGGAGAAAGTTCTCCCATCTCCACAGAGGAACTTTGGAACTCTGTCAGAGTGACCATCGGGTTCTTTGTCACCTCCCTGACCAAGGCCCTTCTCCCCCGATTGCTCAGTTTGGCAGGGCGGACAGCTCTAGGAAGAGTCTTGGTGGATCCAAACTTCTTTCATTTAAGAATGATGGAGGCCACTGTGTTCTTGGGGACATTCAATGCTGCAGAATGTTTTTGATATACCTCCCCAGATCTGTGCCTTGACATAATCCTGTCTCAGAGCTCTACGGACAATTCCATCGACCCCATAGCTTGGTTTTTGCTCTGACACGCACTGTCAGCTGTGGGACGTTAGATAGACAGGTGTGTGCTTTTCCAAAGCATGTTGAATCAATTGAATTTACCACAGGTGGACTCCAATCAAGTTGTAGCAACATCTCAAGGATGATCAACGGAAACAGGATGCACCTGAGCTCAATTTTGAGTCTCATAGCAAAGGGTCTGAATAATTATGCAAATAATTTTTTAAAACCTGTTTTCGATTTGTCTTTATGGAGTATTGATGCGGAAAAACATGTATTTAATAAATTTTTGAATAAGGCTGTAATGTAACAAAATTTGGAAAAAGTCAAGGGATCTGAATACTTCCCTGCACTGGTGTCCACCATGCATGGCAATGCAGTACATTGTGACACAACTCATAACATTTATAGCACCCTCTCTTCCCCGTTCTGCTCAATACACCCTTTGATCTGACATCAGAGAAGGCAGCAGGGAGAGGTGCTTGTGTCTGCATTTGTACACGTGTTTGTGTGTACACATGCACATGTTTGTATGTATGCCTGCACATATATGTGTGTGTGTGTGTGCGTGTGTGCGTGTGTGTGTGTGTGTGTTACTGTAGTGAAACCTGAGAAGAACTAAGGGAGGTATTTCTGAAGACTCTCTTTTTCTATCCCCCACCAGAGTTGGCTCTGTAATGCTGCATTCATAACCAAGTGGGAAGGTGGTAATCACCATACATGTTTTACATTTTAGTCATTTAGCAGACACTCTTATCCAGAGCAACTTAAAGGACCAATTAGGGTTGGTTACTGGCCCAGCGCTCTTTCGGTTACTGGCCCAGTGCTCTTAACTGCTAGGCTAACTGCTTCCCTGGTTGTGAAATCGTAAATACGGCCTCCCGAGTGGCGCAGTGGTCTAAGGCACTGCATCGCAGTGCTAGCTGTGCCACTAGAGATTCTGGGTTTTAGTCCAGACTCTGCTGCAGCTGGCCGCGACCGGGAGACCCATGGAGGAGCGCACAATTGGTCCAGTGTCGTCCTGGTTAGGGGAGGGTATGGCCGGCAGGGAAGTCCTTGTCTCATCGCGCACTAGCGACTCTTGTGTTGGGCCGGGTGCAGTGCACGCTGACACGGTCGCCAGGTGTACGGTGTTTCCTCTGACACATTGGTGTGGCTGGCTTCCGGGTTAAGTGAGCATTGTGTCAAGAAGCAGTGCGGTTTGGTTGGGTTGTGTTTCAGGGGGATGCACGGCTCTCGACCTTTGCCTCTCCCGAGCTGGTACGGGAGTTGCAGCGATGGCACAAGACTGTAACTACCAATTGGATACCACGAAATTGGGGAGAATTTTTTTGGTGAAAAAATAAGAAATCTTAAATACCAGTTGGATGCATTCACATGCTTTGAACTCATTGAGAATTGCTGATTGGTTAATGGCCAACAAGCTGCATCAACCATAAACTAAAAGTGCAGCTATCATGCTTGTAAAATAATTATAGTGTTCAAAAACCATATCAAATCAAATCAAATTTTATTTGTCACATACACATGGTTAGCAGATGTTAATGCGAGTGTAGCGAAATGCTTGTGCTTCTAGTTCCGACAATGCAGTAATAACCAACAAGTAATCTAACCTAACAATTCCACAACTACTACCTTATACACACAAGTGTAAAGGGATAAAGAATATGTACATAAAGATATATGAATGAGTGATGGTACAGAACGGCATAGGCAAGATGCAGTAGATGGTATAGAGTACAGTATATACATATGAGATGAGTAATGTAGGGTATGTAAACATAAAGTGGCATAGTTTAAAGTGGCTAGTGATACATGTATTACATAAAGATGGCGAGATGCATATTAATAGATTGCTTTTTATAAATAATGTTTTGTTGTTGCATTTAACACAGAAAATGCTGTTATCGAGATAATTTCCTTAGTACCTGACATCGGAGATCAGACTGTGGGATAGTTGATAGTTTCACGCAAGTAATTACCAGTTGGAGGGGCGTTCAAGTGGTTTTATCCCAGTCATAAGGATAAATACCAACTTTCCACTTGGTTATGAATGCAGCATTAATCCCATGTGCATTAAACTGGGGTGGAACACCTGGAGTGGATTTAAACCAGGGATTAATACCGATTTTGGAACCTGATCACCTCTGCTCTGTTTACATATTAGACTCAACCATCAGAGGTTTGTCATTTCCTGTTGTATGGAGGTGGATATAACAGGGATCTCTCTAGATAGGCCTACAGATAGGAAATATGTCTGGTAAAATCTAATATAGGCAATGATAAAAACCCATGTATATTTTCTGGATACTGGGTTATTACATAATTCACACATGTGAGTGAGGAATTTAATTAAATTTATTAATCTATCCAGTCCAGAATTCCTTCCCAGGTTTTGCTTTCATAAACAGCAAGTCGTGATCCACTATGTAGGTATCATTCACAAGCACACAACTATGCAGTTTACAATGTATTGATCTATATGACATCCGGAACACTTGAACGCACATAGATAGGCTACTCCATATTAGTGTGAGATCAGCAAATGGCGGTTGCAGCATTCGTTTCACTGAAGCTCACATGCAATATATAAGGTGATGATATGATGATGTCGTAGTCCTTGTAATTGTAATGTTAGCCAACCCCAGGAGTTTACATTGTACCCGAACACCACTTCGAGGTACAGAAGGACGCATCGGTCGTTTGACCTTTGACAGGTGGCGAATGACAAATCGAAAGTCGGCATTTCTCAGAGCTCAGCTGGGGTTTCCGCGCGCATCTCTAGAGCTGAGGACGTCTGCGTTCCAGAGATAATGACAGCGAGCGCTCTGGAAGGTAGGGAGGCCTATGACAAAAAGGGCTTTTTTTTTTTTTTACATCATTCGTTTGAAACCATATACGTTTTATATCAAATGCCACTGAAATGCTTCCTCTGGAGGAGCATCGTCTTCATGTGTTACTTCCCGATGAGATCTGAATATTAATGATTGATTATCTTCTCTGGCCCAAGAATTCTGTTGGCTAGGTCTGCAGAAAGATTTTCTGAATATCGTGGTTTGGTCAACAGTAGAAATCAATCTGCGTTTTTACCAGAATATTAGAATATGAATATCCCATAGCATCGTTGATGTTTGGTTTTATTTTCAGTGCAGGTGTTTTGTCAGGCCTAGGTTGTCTTTAGGCGAGGAAATGCGTAACGACGGGAAAAAGGCCCGCTGCGCTCAAACACTGTATGACGTTGATTATAACCCGTAGGCTACTGTTGAAGCTTTAAACCTTTCCATACATTTGTTAATTATTATGAAACAAAAAAACGTGCACTGATATGAATAATGAATCCGCCGTAGCCTAACGGTTACAAACGTTCCAAGTGCACTGAATGACAAATATGACCAAGGGGATTTTTAGACATGATCTGAGATTATTCATAATTTAACTATTTGGGAAAACTCTCGAACATAATTCTCAAAGTTTCTATTCTGTGAGACATCAAAATGGAAAATGACATGCTTAGTTAAAAAAAAGAAAAAAAGAAGCTGGCTATGACGGGGGGGATTCATGTTGCTGAATGCGCGTTTATTAGAGGCGGACACATTGCAATGGAGGGGCAGGTTGAACAAGACGACAATCCTTGAAAAAACGTAAATATTCTACTAATTAGCCTATTTGCTATCATTATCTAATTAATTATTAAGCTCAGTTTTAAAGGGAAATGGGTTTTGCTGAGGAAGAATATTAGGGAAATCCCTTGTATGGTCCAGTCGCTTATGCGATTGCCAGTTCTGGTTTTTCACACGACGGCAGTTGGTGCTTTCAAGACAACTAGACAAACGAGGTCAAATAATGACGTCAGTGATTTTCTGTTGGGAAAGTCGGAGCTCTAGAAAGATGTCTTAGTTTCTAACTTGGAAATGCCGAGTTGGATGACCGTTCAAAACAAATTTTCCCAGTCGGGGCTCGTTTTTTTTCGGAATTCCCCCTTGTCTTGAACGCACTGATTACATTATATTATCGAAGCTAGATAAATTCAGGACTAGATTTTTCAGTGTAGGTGTAGCTTATTAATATGAGTTATAGACATTAGTAGCCTTAATTATGAGCAACTGACCAGATGAAGTCTAAACTTGATTTAGCTATATGGCATATTTCTCTTATGCACGAATACACTAAAAATCTTAATAGATTGAATAATGATATATAGCATAGGCCTATATAGAAATACTATGCGATACTATGGGAGAATCTCAATTGCATACTCCTGAAAACCCATTGGTGGAGAAGGTCAGAGGGTCTGGCCCTCTGGCTTCCTCATCCAATGGGTTTTGAAAAGGAAGCGAGGAGAGGACTCTGAGTATGCAGTTGAAAATCTCCCTATGTCTGCCAGTGGACCCTAACCCTACCCAGCAGATTCCAGTGGTCATTCCATTTTAACCAGTATAGGGATAATCATTAATCCACTATCCACCCTTAAAGATGATGGCAAATCCAATGCATCTAGTAAAATAGCTTATTTTTGGTCAGTAAAGGCCTATTGAAGAGAACGATTGTATGTTTGGACAGTTGGCCGGACTTCCCTACTATTGTTGTCTTCAATATGATATGGACATGCCTTAAAAATCATATAGTAAAGGCACCCAACATGGATGCCACAGAGCAATGTTTGAGGTGGTGTACAGCTGAAGAGCTGAAATAAACATCAGTTTATGAGGAAAAGGTCTTGTAAAATATCCCAAGGTCTTTGTTAAACTTGAACTTCTCTTTAACCCACAGTGTCTTGTTAACATCCAAGACATATCCAAGTGGTTAAACGCCTCCTATAAAAGTATGAATGAGTTCAATGTGGAATTTAAAGCTTTAGTGTCACGTTCCTGACCTGTTTTCTCTTGTTTTGTATGTGTTTAGTTGGTCAGGACGTGAGCTGGGTGGGAATTCTATGTTGTGTGTCTAGTTTGTCTGTTTCTATGTCAGCCTAGTGTGGGTTCTCAATCAGAGGCAGATGGTGGTCGTTGTCTCTGATTGAGACTCATATATAGGAGGCTTGTTTTGTGTTGGGAGTTTGTGGGTGTTTGTTACCTGTCGCTGTGTTTGTTGCACCACACGGTACTGTCTCGTCTCGGTCGTTCCTGTTCATGTGTTCTTCGTTTCATGTAAGTTCGTAGTTTAGGTCTGTCTAGTTCGTTTTGTTATTTTGTATATTTAGTCAAGTGTATTTCGTGTCTGTCTTCGTCTTACAATAAAGTCATTATGTATTCATCACCCGCTGCGCCTTGGTCTACTCACTCACCGAAAGAGAGCCGTTACAGAATCACCCACCAAACCCAGATCAAGCAGCGGGTTAACGGACAGCCACGACAGCAGCAGTGGGAAAAGGAGGATTGGACATGGGAAGAGATCCTGGACGGTAAAGGACCCTGGGCAGAGCCAGTGGAGTGTCGCCGCCCCAAAGCGGAGCTGGAGGCAGCGAAAGCGGAGAGGCGACGTTATGAGGAGGCAGCACGGAAGCAAGGCTGGAAGCCCGCAAGTACTACCCTAAAATTTCTTGGGGGGTGGCTAAGAGGTAGTGGGCCGAGGGCAGGTAGGAGACCTGCGCCCACTTCCCAGGCTAACCGTGGAGAGCGGGAGTACGGGCAGACGCCGTGTTACGCAGTAGAGCGCACGGTGTCTCCTGTACGGGTGCATAGCCCAGTGCGGGTTATTCCACCTCCCCGCACTGGTAGGGCTAGATTGAGCATTGAGCCAAGTGCCATGAGGCCGGCTCTACATATCTGGCCACCAGTACGTCTCCTTGGGCCGGCTTACATGGCACCAGCCTTACGCATGGTGTCCCCGGTTCGCCTACATAGCCCGGTGCGGGTTATTCCACCTCCCCGCACTGGTCGGGCGACGGGGAGCATTCAGCCAGGTAAGGTTGGGCAGGCTCGGTGCTCAAGGGAGCCAGTACGCCTACACGGTCCGGTATTTCCGGCGCTACCTCCTCGCCCCAGCCCAGTACCACCAGTTCCGGCACCACGCACTAAGCCACCTGTGCGTCTCCAGAGCCCTGTTCCTCCTCCACGCACTCTCCCTATGGTGCGTGTCTCCAGCCCAGTGCCTCCAGTTCCGGCACCACGCACTAAGCCATCTGTGCGTCTCCAGAGCCCTGTACGCACTGTTCCTTCTCCCCGCACTCGCCCTGAGGTGCGTGCCCTCAGCCCGGTACCTCCAGTTCCGGTACCACGCACCAGGCCTATAGTGCGCTTCGAGAGGTCAGTGTGCCCTGTCCCTGCTCCCCGCACTAGCCTTGAAGTGCGTGCCGTCATCCCGGTACCTCCAGTTCCGGCACCACGCACCAGGCCTACTGTGCACCTCAGCAGGGCAGAGTCGGCCGTCTGCCCAACGCCTTCTGCACTGCCTGTCTGCCCAGCTCCGTCGGAGCCATCTGTCTGCCCAGCTCCGTCGGAGCCATCTGTCTGCCCAGCGCCGTCGGAGCCATCTGTCTGCCCAGCGCCGTCGGAGCCATCTGTCTGCCCAGCGCCGTCGGAGCCATCTGTCTGCCCAGCGCCGTCTGAGCCATCTGTCTGCCCAGCTCCGTCTGAGCCATCTGTCTGCCCAGCTCCGTCTGAGCCATCTGTCTGCCCAGCTCCGTCTGAGCCATCTGTCTGCCCAGCTCCGTCTGAGCCATCTGTCTGCCCAGCTCCGTCTGAGCCATCTGTCTGCCCAGCGCCGTCTGAGCCATCTGTCTGCCCAGCGCCGTCTGAGCCATCTGTCTGCCCAGCGCCGTCTGAGCCATCTGTCTGCCCAGCGCCGTCTGAGCCATCCGTCTGCCCAGCGCCGTCTGAGCCATCCGTCTGCCCAGCGCCGTCTGAGCCATCCGTCTGCCCAGCGCCGTCTGAGCCATCCGTCTGTCCAGCGCCTTCTGAGCCATCCGTCTGCCCAGCGCCTTCTGAGCCATCCGTCTGCCACGAGCCATTAGAGCCGCCCGTCTGTCCCGAGCCATTAGAGCCGTCCGTCAGTCAGGAGCCGCTAGAGCCGTCCGTCAGTCAGGAGCCGCTAGAGCCGTCCGTCAGTCAGGAGCCGCTAGAGCCGTCCGTCAGTCAGGAGCCGCCAGAGCCGCCAGCCAGTCAGGAGCCGCCAGCCAGTCATGAGCTGCCCTACAGTCATGAGCTGCCCTTCAGTCATGAGCTGCCCTACAGTCATGAGCTGCCCTACAGTCATGAGCTGCCCTACAGTCATGAGCTGCCCTACAGTCATGAGCTGCCCTACAGTCATGAGCTGCCCTACAGTCATGAGCTGCCCTACAGTCATGAGCTGCCCTACAGTCATGAGCTGCCCTACAGTCATGAGCTGCCCTACAGTCATGAGCTGCCACTCAGTCCGGAGCTGCCACTCAGTCCGGAGCTGCCACCCAGTCCGGAGCTGCCATTAGTACAGAGTTGTCCCTCTGTCCTAAGCTATCCCTCTGTCCGGAGCCACCTCTCTGTCCTGAGCTACCTCTCTGTCCTGAGCTACCTCTCTGTCCTGAGCTGTCTCCTCTATGTAGGAGGGGCCTTAGTGAAGGTTCCTGGACCATGGTCGGGGGCGAGGGTCGCCACTCAAAGGACGCTAAGGAGGGGGACAAGGACAATGGTGGAGTGGTGTCCTCGTCCACCGCCGGAGACGCCACCGCGGACAGATGCCCACCCAGACCCTCCCCTTGAGTTTTTAGGGGTGCGCCCGGAGTTCGCACCTTGAGGGGGGGGTTCTGTCACGTTCCTGACCTGTTTTCTCTTGTTTTGTATGTGTTTAGTTGGTCAGGACGTGAGCTGGGTGGGAATTCTATGTTGTGTGTCTAGTTTGTCTGTTTCTATGTCAGCCTAGTGTGGGTTCTCAATCAGAGGCAGATGGTGGTCGTTGTCTCTGATTGAGACTCATATATAGGAGGCTTGTTTTGTGTTGGGAGTTTGTGGGTGTTTGTTACCTGTCGCTGTGTCTGTGTTTGTTGCACCACACGGTACTGTCTCGTCTCGTTCATTCGGTCGTTCCTGTTCATGTGTTCTTCGTTTCATGTAAGTTCGTAGTTTAGGTCTGTCTAGTTCGTTTTGTTATTTTGTATATTTAGTCAAGTGTATTTCGTGTCTGTCTTCGTCTTACAATAAAGTCATTATGTATTCATCACCCGCTGCGCCTTGGTCTACTCACTCACCGAAAGAGAGCCGTTACATTTAGGAAGTTAATAAAGGGAGTAGTAGGCTGGGTTATGTAGTTATTTATTTAAAAATAAATTGCTGTCCTTGTTTTTAGCAGGTTTATGATTGTCTCTCCCTGTTTGCTGTTCATATTCACTTATCTGTCCATTGTGATGAATTATTTGGAAGGGTAGTTGTCAGTACGGTGTGATCTGCTTTTAAAACTGGATCCCAAATTCAAAACGGGTTAGTTAGTTATGAGTACAGTGGGCACTGTCATTATCAAAGTGATCGCTTCTTGTATCACACAGTTGTGTGACCATAACCATAAAATACCATGTCACCAATGGTAAAAAAAAAAAACAGCTACAATGTCAGGACATTACATTGCTTTTTTGATGTCCTGGTCCAGTTTTCTAAGTGAAGGTTGTAACCATTTGTATTGGAGACTGAAAGCAGGAGTTGACATCCTGAAGCAATGCATCAGGGAGAAATGTCTGATGTTGGGAGGCTGGCTTTCAGAGGAAACTACATCATTCAATGGAGCGGCACTTTGTGTCCGGTTACGTGGGGAATCATTTATCTTTTTGGAAATTCCCTTTCCTACTGTGCTTTCAGTCCAGGGCTCCTGTTATAAAGGGTTTCCCAGGCCCGGGTCCTGCTTTGAGCAACCATGCAGCCCCTCAGTTGCCAGGGGACTGGGCCAAGGAAGGAAGCATGTTCCAGAACTCCAAGTAGCTGATGTGGGTGTGCGTCCCAAATGGCACCCTATTCCCTATATAGTGCACTACTTTTGATCACTGCCCATTTTGACCAGAGGCCTATGGCCCTTGTCAAAAGCAGTGCACTGTATAGGGAATAGGGTGTCTACATCTTTAATGATCAACAGACTGAAGTGCTCCCCGGTCCCCTGACAAAGCACAATGCTGTCCTACAGTGCTGACTAAAAGACTTCAGCACTTGAATTCCTTTATAATATGTCTGTGGAGCGATACTGTATAGCCTACAACTGGCCCATAACCAGCTTAAACTATAGCCCCTTAGCAATGGAGACTATTGCCTACATAGCTTATAAGAGCCTGAAAAGTTTTCTGTAATAATATTGTTAATTTAAGCCTTAATTATTATTATGAGCATATGAGGATATTGTGTTAACTATAGGCTGTTAAAATATCTTATTAGAAATCGATTTGGGAATATTTTCGTATAGAATCAATCCTATGTAGGCTATCCTGTAGGCTAAATCACATCTACAGCCTATCCAACATTTATATTTTCTGACAAATAATAGCCTACTGCTTTGTAGAGAAATAACAATGAAACAGGCGATCGTTTAGTCACCTACTGCCGACATGGTGTTGTCAGGATTGGCCTGGAGCAGAAAGCCTGAAAGGACCCATTAATTCAACGGGGACTGGCAGGCATAGCGGTGGATGTGCGGCGTAGTAAATGCGATCCTGATGACAGCGTCCTGCTTATGATATCGCGGAGAAAAGAAAACAGGGAGAGGCGGTGCTGAAACTGCTAGCGCATATCTGGTGGATTATTTCTAAACAGATATCTGAGATTTTGTCGTCGGGAATATGTGCATGCAGTAGCTTTTTTTTTGCTGGTATTTATATGTAATTCTCAAATCCACGGCGCAGAGCTGAATGAGATGAGCCTACTGGGTGGCTATAAGAAAAAGACCTGCAGTTACGATGGCTATGAATCTTTACAGTTGGTCGATAGCAGCGGTAACTTCAATAACGGGGGAGGGAGAGGCAGCGGAATCGGCGGCGGCTCGGTAGCAGCAACCCTAGGAGGACCGAAGGCAGGCCCACTGCGCGAGGACGACTGCAGCACCATGGACAGCTCAGGTAAGCAGCTCTCTCGCCATGGGAGGCGGTGTGGCTCACGCGCAGCCAGCAAGAACAAGCTGCGGATAACGCTGCTCTGTTGCATGCGAGGCAGAGCACGCCTGTCGCTGTGTGATACTCCCTGAAATATATTTAATTGAATACCATTAGTGTAAATAGGTCCAAATAGATTATCCATCTAGCCCATGTTGTCTGATGTTTGTATGTCTTGTTGTTTCCGTGCATTACATCATGTAATCGTGGTTGTCTCATTATGTAGGACTATATCGTTCTGCTTTTATTTTGTGTGAGTCGAGCTGATCTCATCATGGTATATTTCATGTTGAAACAACATATGTATGTCTGTTTTAGCGTTCACTACTATTCTAACAAAAATGCTTAATGTTGCAGTCTTTTATTAGGCTACATATATTGTAATAAAACTGCAACTATTGTAATTCAACATGCACGCATTAGACCATAAACATAGTCCCTATCAGTCACCCTGCTAAGGTGTAGTCCTAAGTGATTACCAGTGATACTAATAGACAGATTGACAATAGCTTACATGGCAAGAAACCCCCCACTAACCCAATAATATAATCCAATTGTCTTTGTTCCTTTTTAATAATTTTATGTTAGGCAATTGTATATGCAGGAAATTCACATGTCAGGGATTTTCAAACGCTTCTTGCCCAGGGACCCCTGCCCAGGAAAACCGGTTACCCAGACCGGACCCCCATTATATGTTAACAAAAAAGTATTGTCTTATCAGGTGAATGATAATGGCAAGTAGAAGTAATCAACATTTTAAAATTAATAGATTTGGTAGACAGTGTCATTACTTTGACCTCCCCACAGTTCATTGGAAGTGTGAACTAACATAGTCTATTAGCTAGAAAGGTATCTTGGCAGCGAAGAGTACATTTTGCTATTGTAAAGCTAGTTTTCTGCAATTCTACACATTTTTCCATTGAGCTGAGAGAAAATGTTGCAGTTTAGAAGCTAATTTCCAGCAATTCTACACAGTTTGTCATGAGCTGAGAGCAAATGTTAAAGTTTTAATGCTAATGCTGTGTTCCTCTCCTCAAACAAAATCAATGCCCTGAATGCCCAGTTTTTTAAATTTTCGATTCTCCCTGACTGTCTAGCTTTTATTTGATTGTTAGTTTTTCAAAGATGGTATTATAAAAACATATATAGTTCAATATCTTTTCTGCATGCTTTCTATCTGGTTTTGGTCGTTTAAGTTGACACTGAAACAGTTTTTTTATCCAAAAATATCTTGTTTTGGTCATTTAAGTTGACAGTGAAACTGTTTTTCCATCCCGCATATTATCACTTAGACGGCCTGCCGAAGAATTTTCTATACAGAAAAAAACACTGTAATTAGCTCCAGTGACTGTAATTTCCTCCAGATTAAAAGGATCGTTTGAGATTTTGGCAAAGAAGCCATTTACCTACTTCCCCAGAGTCAGATGAACAGGAACAGCTAGCATGCTAACTGCTACTCTTCCAGTCATTGCGCTAACGCTAGTTAGCATTGGCTCGGGAAACTAACTCTCACTTCCTTCATACTGGACACAGAGACATAAAAATGGTATCCATAACGGTATTCTGTTGCAGCTCGCGATATTCATCAAATAATTGATTTTCACACAAAAAAATATTATTGTGGTCCCCCTGCAGTACGTCGGGTCGTGGACCCCAGTTTGAAAACCCCTGGCCTATATCATGTGGAGAGTTAAATAGCCACAGTTCATTGTCAGTGAGTGAGTGGTAATGTTGTGAACAGGGCTATCCCCACTGCTCACTGCAGTGCAATGAAAAAACCTAACCTTAGGGACTGGGTCTATCTGAGCTGAGTGTCAGGTGAGTCTGTCCGGGCTAGACGGCTAGCTGGCTGGCTGGCCTCTGCAGTATGGCTGGTGCCGCTTCTGCTGTATGGGGTGGCTGAGTCTGTATCTCCAGCTTTCTCTGTTTCTATGTGTAGCTCAGTAAACATCAGAGCTCTGCAGACTCCCACGTCCATCTGGCCAGCCTTGTTACATTGGCAGGCAAGCCAGCACGCAGGCATACTGAATGACTGACTGACTAACAGACACAGAGGCAGACACAATGACAGACACAGAGACAGGTGGATTGACAGGTTGCAGCTAGACAGGAGGTGTCTGGTTAGTAGTTAGGGTCTGAGACTGCATTGGAGGTCTCCCCATGTAGAAAAGATCTATATAAATCACCAATGTGTTTGATAGGGAATGACAAGACCACCGGGCACCATCCGTTTGGCATCAGAAAGTGTCTATTATGTGACAAATTTCATATCAGAAATGCAAACTTCCCCATCTCCCCAAATCCAGGGCAGCTCTCTTACAGTAGATCTGTTTTATTGACATTAAGTGAATAATAGATGGCTGGATGGCGTCACTGCAGTCTGCTGTGAATATTCAATTGTTAAATGAAGGGGAACATTGTGAAATGTGGGCGTGATATGGTAGCTTTCACTCGTTCTACTGACGGAATACTTAGGATCCTTTCTAGAGGAGGAAATGCATAATGGTATGGTGCATATCTGCCGAGTCAATCATGCTTTGTGGGTGTGTATCTCCCACATAGGTCAGTATTTAGGCCAAGCTGCATGTCCCTTCCAGACAGATGAATCATACACTCTTTGTCTTATCAGTAGCATCTATAATCGAGAAGCTTAGGGCCTGTTTGTTGGGACAGTTCCTGTTTGGCCCACAATAGAGGCACACATGTCACTACTGCAGTACATTGTCTGTCTGTCTGTCTGTCTGTCTGTCTCTCTCTTTCACCCTGCACCAGGTGTAGGGTATAAATGAGAAAGGTTAGGTCTATTGAAGGAGAGAGGCACATGGAGACTCTGTCTGTATTGATCTCTCTGACCAACCGGGCCAAGTCTCTATCTGTGCCAGCGCCTCTGTGACTGGGTCTCTCTCTCTCACACATCAGAGGTGTCTGACTGGAGCAGGGTTGATGGAGGGATGGAGGGATGGAAGGGAGCAGAGGAGGTGGGTGAGAGGGGGCGTTTTGGTCAGAGTTCAGAGAGCAGTAGCTAACTAAGGGACGGCTGTGGAGGAGGCTCCCTTACTTCAAAAGAGGGACACAATGACTTGTCACATAGTCTGAAGGAGGGTGGTAAATAATGTCTGAGTTACACAATGACTCTTTAGATTTAGTTTCAGAAATTCTTGTTTTAACCAAATAAGATCTGTAAAGTTCCACTCGTGTGTATTAGTCAAGATGTCCGCAGAATCTCTGTGTTGTTGTCTACATACAGCTGTGGAGGAGGAGGTTTTGATGCTATGTGTTTGTGTCAGTGGCGAACCGTGGCTATTGAACCTAGGCCTTTGTACCAAATTCAGAAATCGCGAAAAATAACAGAAACATAGCATCACTTAATGCGCTCCTCGGGCTGCCAGCCGGTTTCGGGCTGCCACTCACACAGAAACAGCACCTGGAAAAATAATGCTACCTGCAACATCAACCATACTGCTTACACAACCTATGGTAGCCTAACGCCATCATTTACATTACATTTACATTTAAGTCATTTAGCAGACGCTCTTATCCAGAGCGACTTACAAATTGGTGCATTCACCTTATGATATCCAGTGGAACAACCACTTTACAATAGTGCATCTAACTCTTTTAAGGGGGGGGGGGGTTAGAAGGATTACTTTATCCTATCCTAGGTATTCCTTAAAGAGGTGGGGTTTCAGGTGTCTCCGGAAGGTGGTGATTGACTCCGCTGACCTGGCGTCGTGAGGGAGTTTGTTCCACCATTGGGGTGCCAGAGCAGCGAACAGTTTTGACTGGGCTGAGCGGGAACTGTACTTCCTCAGAGGTAGGGAGGCGAGCAGGCCAGAGGTGGATGAACGCAGTGCCCTTGTTTGGGTGTAGGGCCTGATCAGAGCCTGAAGGTACGGAGGTGCCGTTCCCCTCACAGCTCCGTAGGCAAGCACCATGGTCTTGTAGCGGATGCGAGCTTCAACTGGAAGCCAGTGGAGAGAGCGGAGGAGCGGGGTGACGTGAGAGAACTTGGGAAAGTTGAACACCAGACGGGCTGCGGCGTTCTGGATGAGTTGTAGGGGTTTAATGGCACAGGCAGGGAGCCCAGCCAACAGCGAGTTGCAGTAATCCAGACGGGAGATGACAAGTGCCTGGATTAGGACCTGCGCCGCTTCCTGCGTGAGGCAGGGTCGTACTCTGCGAATGTTGTAGAGCATGAACCTACAGGAACGGGTCACCGCCTTGATGTTAGTTGAGAACGACAGGGTGTTGTCCAGGATCACGCCAAGGTTCTTAGCACTCTGGGAGGAGGACACAATGGAGTTGTCAACCGTCAACCATCACTATCACACTGTCACCAAACGTGACACACAGTGACATATCAAAGGATGCGAGTGGGATAGGCTTGTGATGTTGAAAGTACAGCGAACGTAGTACCAGCACACTCCATGTAGGAGTGCCCTTTCTGTAAAATACATAGGACCGATAGAAAGACAGGAGTCACACACAGCATGATGTTCAAAGATAAGCAGATTGTTCACTTGGACATAATAAGCCAGTAAGTCCCAATCATAAGAATACAACAACACAACCATTTGCCAATAGAAATGTACAACTATTACTTCCCATTGCGAACATATTTGTCACGTTCAGCACACAAAGTAACAGGTGATCTGGAATAAATGGAATAATGTTTTACACACAAGTTATTTTCAAAGTGATAACAACAGCAAGCGAGCTGCAATAAATAAAAAAACATTCCACTCAGCAGATGACGATCATTTGAAACGTAAGCTATTGTTGAAAGTTAATCTTGAAAAGGGCGAAGCTAACAAATTAGCAACAACATCCTCATCGATAACACCTGCTGGCTGCAGCCGCTGCACACTAGCCTAAAACAGAAGCTAGCTAACTAGACTGGGATTTCAAAATTCAAATTTATTAACAACAAATATAACACAATGTACAAACATATCTTATAAAACAGCACACCAAATAACACAGACAAACTTTATACACAGGGTTTTACACATTTCAGCAAAAACATTTAAGGCTTCACAGGGTTTACTATTCGATTTGCTTTAGGGCATAACATGGCTATATACAGGAAGTACCAGTACCGAGTCCATGTGCAGAGGTGCGAGGTAATTGAGGTACCTATGTACTGTACATATAGGTAGGGGTAAAGTGACTAGGCAACAGGATAGATTATAGACTGAGTCGTAGCAGCTGCGTATGTGGTGAATGTGAAAGTGTGTGTGTGTGTATGCGGGTGAACATGTGTGTGGCTTCAGTATGCATGTGTGCACATCTTATGTGTGTGTGTGTGGGCATATGTATTGTCTGTGTGTATGTGTGTGTTGAGGTGTCAGTGTAAGTATGTGTGAGTGTATGGGTCCAGTGTGTGTGCATATAGTCAGTGCAAGAGACCTAGTTCAAAAAAAGGCCAATGCTGATAATCCGGGTAGCCATTTAATTAGCTATTTAGCAGCTTTGTTTTTGCAGTCTTATGGCTTGGGGTTAGAAGCTGTTCAGAGTCCTGGTGGTTCCAGACTTGGTGCACTGGTACCACTTGCCATGCAGTAGAAGAGAGAACCGTCTATGGCTTGAATGACTGTAGTCTTTGACAATTTCTTGGGCCTTCCTTACACCGCCTGGTATAGAGGTCCTGGATGGCAGGGAACCCGGGCCCCAGTGATGTATTGGAACTTACTTACCACCAATGTTCCCTCAAAATGTTTTCGGAACTGAGAAAATGTCAGATCTGCTGAGTGCAAACTTGAATGTTGTGAAAATTCTGTGCAACTTCTTGCGTGCGTTACTGTGATCACTGAGGCTGTACCCGCTTTAAGTTACAGTTTCAGACAGCAGTCAAGTAGGCTACTGTTGCTATTTGATCATAACGTAGGCCCACTAGGGTGGCCTACCTTCAAAAACAATGGGGAAAATGCCTTGCATAACATTTTAACATGGAAATACACTACACAACCAAAAGTATGTGGACATCTGCTCGTCGAACATCTTATTCCAAAATCATGGACATTAAAATGGATTGGGTCCCCCCATTTCTGCTATAACAGCATCCACTCTTCTGGGAAGGCTTTCCACTAGATATTGAACACTTAGTGGGGAAGTGCACTGATTTTAGGTGATTAGGCCTGGCTCGCAGTCTGTGTTCCAATTCATCGAAAGGTATTCGATGAGGTTGAGGTCAAAAACAGGAAAGGGCCTTCCCCAAACTGTTGCCACAAAGTTAGAAGCACATAATCGTCTAGAATGTCCTTGTATGCTGTAGTGTTAAGATTTCCCTTCACTGGAACTAAGGGGCCTAGCCCGAACCATGAAAAACAGCCCCAGACCATTATTCCTTCTTCACCAAACTTTACAGTTTGCACTATGCATTCGGGCAGGTAGCATTTTCCTGGTATCTGCCAAACCCAGATTATTTTTAAAAATAGATTTATTTTTGCAAAAATAATTATATTATTGACCGATTGACTATGACTTTTCAAATCACCCAGTATTGCTAACTGCATTTTAGCTCTAGGTAAATGTTGCAATTCTTCAGCCATTCCTTGACCTGTGACCAAAAACGAGCTACATATGGACAGTACCAAAATAAATGATCTAATGACTCTGCCTCCTCGCAGCAAAATCTGCAGAGCTGGGAAGATTGTATCCCCCATATATATAACATTCTGTTGGTTGCAAGAATTTTGTATAATCATTTAAATTGAAAAATGAAACGTTTTTAATCTGGCGTCGTTTTGCGTGTCAATTCATAAACCATATGCCATGGAATAGGTACATCGAAAATCTCTTCCCAACTATTTTCAATTCATATGGCACAGCTGTCAATTTTTTGGTCCTTAAATGAAACTGGTATATATTTTTATTTATCACAATTTTTTTTAATCACCATTTTTTTTTAAAGCAATTTTGGTCTTTAATGCAGGGCCGACAGTCAAGTTCCTTACTTTTTCCCCCTTCCACTTGCCTCTTCCATTTTTGCGGTAATGCTGCAATTAGTTGGTTGTAATTTTGGATAGAAGCAGGGGAGCCGGGCGATCCGGCGGAGGCATGAAAGGCCGACAAGCCGGCTGAGGCAGGGGAGCCTGGCGATCCGGCAGAGGCAGGGGAGCCTGGCGAGCCGGCAGAGGCAGGGGAGCCTGGCGATCCGGCTGAGGCATGAGAGCCTGACGAGCCGGCAGAGGCAGGGGAGCCTGGCGATCTGGCTGAGGCATGAGAGCCTGTAGCGGCTCCCGGACCGGACGTCATTTACACGGACACAAAAAAAAACACTCCCTGACGCTTCCCTTAGGTGAGGAAGGAACCAAGGGGAGTGACAGATATAGGGAAGATAATCAAGGGGGTGATGGAGTCCAGGTGAGTGTCTTGACGAGGGTGACAGATGTGCAGGATAATCAGCAGCCTGATGACCTAGGGGCCGGAGAGGGAGTATACGTGACAGATATTTTGGAGATTATTTTGTTTTCAATTAACCGAAAGTGAGCAGTTGTAATCTGAATAAAGGGAAAAAGGCCATTCTTGAACATGTGTTGAGACATTCTTACTAATTTACTAGAGAATCATTTCAGATTTAAGTATAACCTTTGTATGACTGATGCCTTTAGTGAGAGGTCTAATGCTTTAATATTTAATAATTTCTGCCCAACCAAATTCACATTCATTATATAAATAGGCTCTTTTAATTTTGTCTGGCTTGCCATTCCAAATAAAATTAAATATTTATTGCTCATATAATTTAAAAAACAGGTCGCTAGGTGTAGGCTAAACCATAAGCAAATAGGTAAACTGTGATATGACTAAAGAGTTAATTAGGGTGATTTTTCCACAAATAGACAGGTATTTTCCTTTCCGTTGGAGCAAGATCTGATCTATTTTTGCTAACTTTCTATAAAAATGTATTGGAGTGAGAGAATTTCTTTCTTTCAGGATAATTATTCAGAGTGTGTCCACGGGGGTCAGACCATTTGATTGGTAAACTACACGGTAATGTACAAGTATTCGTAATATAGTACACTTATCATAATTTGGTTTTAATCCAGAGAGGTTAGAAAAAGTATATAGATCCTCTATGAGGCTGTGGAGGGATTCTAATTGTGGATTTAAAAGAAACCATGAATCATCAGTGTACAATGACACCTTTCTTTTTAAGCCCTGGATTTCTAATCCCTTAATATTATTGTTGGATCTAATTTTAACAGCTAACATTTCGATGGCAATAATAAATAGATATGCCGATAGTGGACAACCTTGTTTTACTCATCTTGACAGTTTAAAACTGAGAAGTAGCCATTATTGACTATTTTACACCTAGGATTACTATACATAACTTTAACCCATTTTATAAGAGATTCACCAAAATGTAAATATTCCAGGCATTTATATATAAACTCCAGTCGTACTTTATCAGAAGCCTTTTCAAAGTCAGCTTTGAAAACCAGTCCTGGTTTCTCAGATATTTCATAGTGTTCTATTGTTTCCAGTGCTTGTCTTATATTAGCTCCAATGTAAAAAACCTGTCTGATTACGATGAATAATATCTGACAAAACCTTTTTAATTCTATGCGCTAAGCATTTAGCTAGATTTTTTTTGCATCATAACACTGAAGTGTAAGAGGCCACTGAACTTTTAAATGGACTGGATCTTTATATTTACCACCTGTTTCAGTAATAATTAAATCAGACCTTCTTGCGTTTCCGATAATCTACCATGTATATAGGAGTGGTTAAAACATGCTAATAATGGTCCTCTGAGTATATCATGCCTCCACTGGTATGCCATCCATCCCTGGAGTTTTCTCTGACTTAAAGGCTTTAATTGCATCAAGAAGTTCCTCTGTAATTTGGCCTTCACATAAGTCTTTCTGTACAAATGTTAATTGTACATTGTTAATAGCACAAAATCCATACAATTAGCTTTGGTTAGTGGGAAAAGAATTGTAGACTTCCACAAGTCTGGTTCATCCTTGGGAGCAGTTTCCAAACGCCTGAAGGTACCACGTTCATCTGTACAAACAATAGTACGCAAGTATAAACACCATGGGACCACGCAGCCGTCATACCGCTCAGGAAGGAGAAGCAGTCTCTCTCCTAGAGATTAACGTACTTTGGTGCGAAAAGTGCAAATCAATCCCAGAACAACAGCAAAGGACCTTGTTAAGATGCTGGAGGAAACAGGTACAAATGTATCTATATCCACAGTAAAACGAGTCCTATATCGACATAACCCGAATGGCCCGCTCAGCAAGGAAGAAGCCACTGCTCCAAAACCGCAATAGAAAAGCCAGACTACGGTTTGCAACTGCACATGGGGACAAAGATTGTACTTTTTGGAGAAATGTCCTCTGGTCTGATGAAACAAAAATATAGCTGTTTGGCCATAATGACCATCGATATGTTTGGAGGAAAAAGGGGAAGGCTTGCAAGCCGAAGAACACCATCCCAACCGTGAAGCACGGGGGTGGCAGCATCATGTTGTGGGGGTGCTTTGCTGCAGGAGGGACTGGTGCACTTCACAAAATAGATGGCATCATGAGGGAGGAAAATAATGTGGATATATTGAAGCAACATCTCAAGACATCAGTCAGGAAGTTAAAGCTTGGCCGCAAATGGGTCTTCCAAATGGACAATGACCCCAAGCATACTTCCAAAGTTGTGGCAAAATGGCTTAAGGACAACAAAGTCAAGGTATTGGAGTGGGCATCACAAAGCCCTGACCTCAGTCCTATAGAACATTTGTGGGCAGAACTGAAAAAGTGTGTGTGAGCAAGGAAGCCTACAAACCTGACTCAGTTACACCAGCTCTGTCAGGAGGAATGGGCCAAAATTAACCCAACGTATTGTGGGAAGCTTGTGGAAGGCTACCCGAATTGCTTGAGCCGAGTTAAACAATTTAAAGGCAATGCTACCAAATACTAATTGAGTGTATGTAAACTTTTGACCCACTGGGAATGTGATGAAATAAATTAAAGCTGAAATAAATCATTATCTCTGCTATTATTCTGACATAAATTAAAGTGGTGATCCTATCTGACCTAAAACAGGGAATTTTTACTCGGATTAAATGTCAGGAATTGTGAAAAACTGAATTTAAATGTATTTGACTAAGGTGTATGTAAACTTCCGACTTCAACTGTAAATTGCTTTTGATTTGTAGATGAGTACTGAATTGCATGGCCTCTAAAAGGCACATTTAAAAATGTCCCCTACAGTAAGGGGATCTGCTGTACCTATGTTATGTCAGAAAAAGTCAGTTATGAATTCTTCTGTCCTAGTTAAAAACAAGTTATCATCCAGTAGGCTTTGAATAAATTTCCAATATCCTCACCCACATGGAAATTCTGTAAGAGTAATATATATATGCCAATTATGTGATGGTCCGACTGCATTCTGTCCCCTATCAACACTTTTTAAACTTTTAGTGCAAGAGAGAATGACATAAGAAAGTAATCAAGACGATTATCCCTACGGTGAAGCATGGTGGTGGCAGCATCATGCTGTGGGGATATTTTTCAGCAGCAGGGACTGGGAGACTAGTCAGGATCGAGGGAAAGATGAACGGAGCAAAGTACAGAGAGACCCTTGATGAAAACCTGCTCCAGAGCACTCAGGTCCTCAGACTGGGGCGGAGGTTCACCTTCCAACAGGAGAACGACCCTAAGCACACAGCGAAGACAATGCAGGAGTGGCTTCGGGACAAGTCTCTAAATGTCCTTGAGTGGCCCAGCTAGAGCCTGGACTTGAACCCAATCGAACATCTATGGAGAGACCTGAAAAGAGCTGTGCATCGACGCACAGCTGACAGAGCTTGAGAGGATCTGCAGAGAAGAATGGGAGAAACTTCCCAAATACACATATGCCAAGCTTGTAGCGTCATATGCAAGAAGACTCGAGGCTGTAAACACTACCAAAGGTGCTTCAACAAAGTACTGAGTAAAGGGTCTGAATACTTTTGTAAATGTGACATTTCCAGGGGGGAAAAAAATATATATCTAAAAACCTGTTTTGGCGTTGTGTGTAGATTGATGAGGGGGGAAAAAACTATTTATTATATTTTAGAATAAGGCTGTAAAGTAACAAAATGTGGAAAAAGTCAAGTGGTCTGAATACCTAATGCGCTGTATGCCTTAATTTCTCAAAAATATAGACTCTTAGCTTTCCTTTGACACTCAATTTGATATGCTTCTATAAACTTCACATGGTGCTCATTTATTTGATTTGATTCTAGATCCATCCAAAAGATCTTTGTGCAAATACTTTCAAAGAATCAATGACTTATAGTTACATTTTCAATTTGACAAATCACACTTTTCACTGATATCAATTTTAAATCTTGACATTAAGTAAAAAGGCTGAACCGTTTTCCCATCTGCATCTCCATCCCAAATCTCCCCATTGCCCCCCAGCAAATTAGTCCACATTTACACTATTGTTTATGTGTATTTCACACTAGGTTGAGGTAGAAATTGGAACTATAACGCTTGTATGGAGGTCAACCCCAATATATTTTCATGTCATCGTCATCAATCAATACAGTAAAAAAACGCCTTTGTCTACCGCAACCGATTTCTGTATGCTAGCTATGCTACCAGCTTATACAAACGGGAGTTAGCATTTAGCAGTCCCGTTTTCTAAACCTGAAAAGGGACTTCAAAACCCAAAAACAGACAAATATATCAAAATCGGATTTTAGGTACAACATTGTGTGCCTGTTGCAATACATCAATCATGACAGATTTGACAAATATCCACTTTGTTAGATCAGATTTGTTGAATGTGGGCCAATTCAGCACCATGCTGTCCCCCACAGTCTGCATTCCATTGACCTCTTTACTGGCATCTATCCCCATTACCTCCCCGATCTTTTTCCAGGAGATCAAACTCATTTTTGTGTCTTTTGAAATCCCTACACGAAGTATCATAAAGATGTATTTTATTTGTGAACCTGTTTTGATAGTCAAAGTTGTCAAGGAAGTGAGTTTCTGTTTATACAGGATGTACCCCCACAACCAATCATGTCAATGCGGAGCAATTTTTACATTTTATTTAACTAGGCAGGCCAGTTAAGAACAAATTGTTATTCACAATGACGGCCTACCAAAAGGCAAAAGCCTCCTGCAGGAGGCCTTTTTATTACAAATAAAATAAAACAACAAGAGAAGAGAGACCAAAGACACTATACGACACTATGTGGAGCCCTCTGTATTGTTAAAACATTTGGGAGGCGCACGGGAACACCGTACATAGCTCGATTTGACCTCCATAAGCTTCCAGAGCTCCCCCTCCCCCAATACACACACACACACACACACACACACACACACACTAGTAGCAGGACATAAAGGCAGCCCTCCATTTCAGTAGGAATTCTCACAAAATGTCCTTTTTACCGTCATGATGGATTTCCTGTCTTCTGAGACTCCATAAAATGTGATGCAATCAACTCAAATAAATGCAGTCAGTGCACACACACAGGTCCCTCCTAGATGCCAGACTGGAGCCCCTTTTGAGGCTTAATGCCCACTTTGCCTGGTTGATAAACCCGTAGATTTAGTGATGTAGATTTAGTTATGTAGATTTCTCTGTAAAGAGCCATAGACCTACAGCCCTTGATCACTACCCTCCAATAACTCCTATTGGTGTGATCTGAGTGATTCAGAGTTTTGTGTTAGTGGTGGTGGTAGTGGTATTTATTTGTATTTTTTATTAAATAACGTTTCTTTATCCAAGAAATCTTGTTGAGATCAGGAGACCTCCCAGCAAACCAAAATTGGTTCTGTGAAAGTTTTCTGAACATTCGTTAGGGCGCTGCAAATATTCTCATAACACAGAAACTGTCCTGTCGTGCCGATGATTATAGAATGTTTGTGTAAAACATTCACCTGATGTTGCAAGAATGTTCCTAGAACACATTTAGTCGGTTCTTTTAAAGGTTCCCAGAATGTTTCATGAGGTTGTGGGAAGAGTCTGGTGGGAACATTGTTGGGACATTCCCAAAACACAAAAACTATCCACTTGCGCAAGAAACATTTTCCTGATGTTACAAGAATGTTCAGAGAACACTTTTAGGAGTAGTGGTTGCGGAAGTGGAAGTGGTAGTGGTACTGGCAGTGGTAGTGTTAGCTCAGTGCCATGTGCTGTGTACAGATGGATGGGGTGGGGAAGGGAGGAGTGTGTTTAGACCAGGCTGCTGAATCAGATAGAGGACTTGGGTAAAGTCCAAGAGGAGGGCTTTCTCTTGAACTAGCACAGTACCAGAGTTGCCTGCATATCTCTCTCTCTCGCTCTCTCTCTCTCTCTCTCTCTCTCTCTCTCTCTCTCTCTCTGTCTCTCTGTCTCTCTGTCTCTCTGTCTCTCTGTCTCTCTGTCTCTCTGTCTCTCTGTCTCTCTGTCTCTCTGTCTCTCTGTCTCTCTCTCTCTCTCTGTCTCTCTCTCTCTCTCTCTGTCTGTGTGTTTATCGGTCCAATTAGTGTGCTTGTTCTATTAGGGCTGACCCCATCTTGTCGACTTCTTTAGCCTTATTCTAAAATAAGTGCATGCTATGCATATATGTGTCACGTGAAGAGAGCAAGGGTTTAGGGAATATTTTTCTTAAACAAATGAGGGACTTCGGTAACGGAACGTTTCAGTCAGAAATGGCTGTAATTACGTTGCAGCTTCGTCGACACACACACACAGTTTATCGGTCCAATTAGTGTGCTTGTTCTATTAGGGCTGACCCCATCTTGTCGACTTCTTTAGCCTTATTCTAAAATAAGTGCATGCTATGCATATATGTGTCACGTGAAGAGAGCAAGGGTTAAGGGAATAGGGAATATTTTTCTTAAACAAATGAGGGACTTCGGTAACGGAACGTTTCAGTCAGAAATGGCTGTAATTACGTTGCAGCTTCGTCGACACGGACAGCGCGATAAACACTGTTGAAGTTCTGTGGTGGTCGCTGCAGGAGGAGGAGAGAGAGAGACAACGGGTGCTAGTCACTCAGTCACTCGCTGTCACAGCGTAGCAAGTCTGATCTCGGCCTGGCACAATCAAATACATTGCGGTCGGACTCCCTCTAGTCATTTGTGTGTCTTAGTTATTTCATCAAACAGTGCGCTTAAAGCATCAGACAAGCGCAGTGCATCTAGTTGATTTGATTAACACACAGAGTAGGATGTGTTTGTGTATATATATGGAAAAATACACGTTTTAAAATGTCAACCAATCGATTGGTCGATTTTCTTTGGTCGGGGACAGCCCTATATTATATGTTGTTTCTGTTTGTCGGCCATTGGGGATGAAAGACACACATGTTGTTAGTTATATTTGTTTGTGCTGTGCTCCATATACTGTGTCTCTACATGAGTCTACATGTCTGTCTGTCTTTGTCTGCATCCTCAGTGTGTGTTTCTCGTCATTCTTAATTGTAAAGGTCCTCCATCTCCAGATATGGATGCCAACTATGGCGGAGGGCTGCTGGATATGGTGAAAGGCGGAGCCGGCAAGTTCTTCAGCAACTTCAAGGACAACCTGAAGGACACACTCAAAGACACCTCCACTAAAGTCATGCACCAGGTGGCCACGTAAGTCCCGACAATCACCCCCCATCCCTTTACCCCTGACTCATTTGAATTTTCATTCTCTTTTAATTCAAACTTTTTCTGTTAAGTGTGTTGAGACCTAGTGGAATACACTTTAAATAAACTGTGATTTGATTTCCTGAGCCCTAACTTCCTTAACCTGTTACACCACCCATCTCTGCCCTTACAAAAACTGCAGTAAAAGGGCAGTAACTGTAGTATTTTGGACGCAGTAGTTGCAGAATAACTGCAGTATACTGCAGCTAAACTGCAGTTATTCTGCACTGTAACTGCAGGTACGCTGCCAAATTACTGCAGTAAAACAAATGTGGACGCAGTATTTGCAGCATACTGCAGTTATACTGCACTCCGACTGCAATCTTTTGTTGTTGTAAGGGTAGGTCTGGCATGGGAGATGATGTGTCTATTCCCCATGTTGAAGCTCCCTGGCTGGGGTGCGGTGACATGTGGCTAGCCTCCATGCCATGATGTCTAGTTGTTTTGGGCTAGAAATTTCACAGGCTTTTCCTCCCACCAAACTCTGACCCAGTTCTGTTTCCCACGCTAGCCTAGAGGTGAACGACTCTATACCTTCCCCGATAAGGAGCGCTCTGGCTGGGCCTAGCAGAGATCTCAGGCCTTTGCTCTCTCCTCAAGTGGTCGAGTGGTCGAGGAGATGTCAAGTCATTAGTAGACGAACGGAAGAGTGTCCTCCCCTCCTCGATAGCCACTTTTCATCGAGAATAGCCACGTGTATCCTACCTGAGTCCTCCGCGGAAGTATTTTGAAATCTGCCACACCCACTTTGAGTCGGCTTTTGTTTTGTCGGAGGAGAGAAGCATGCGCGCGTTTAAAAACAATATGCTACTTATCGTTTTATCTCTAAAATGTCTAGCATAGCTAACTTAATTTGTTTTTAACACTTTACATATGTATTTTGCGATCCACCCCTGTAAGTGGAATCTGCCTGATGACGCGTGAGTGGAGAAGGAGAGTCTCATTTCATACAAGCACATTTTCATCCGCGTTCCCTCACCTCGTCGCCTCTCCTCGATTACCTTTGTCCTTTTTCAAAAGGAGGTGAGAGAGGACGGAGAGAGGACACAGGAGTTAAGCAAATCGAATTGAGAAAAGGCCTCTACGTGCCTGCTGGGCGCTAACATGGTAGTGTGAAGGGAGGAGCGTCAGTTGTCATCCAGCTGAGATGTTTACCTGGTCCTCTGTGGTTGCCGTGGTTTCCTGACCTGTGAAATATGGAATGGGGTAGTTATGGGCTGATTACACATGGTTTTAGACCAAGCCTCTCCCACCCGGTTCCTGGAGAGCTAGCCTCCTGTAGGTTTTCGCTCAAACCCCAGTTGTAACTAACCTGATTCAGTTTATCAATCAGCTAATTATTAGAATCAGGTGGGCTAAATTAGGGTAGGAACGAAAACCGACAAGACGCTAGCTCTCCAGGAACAGGGTTGGAGAGCCCTGTTTTAGACACTTAGATAAATCTCTATGGCTGTACACTACAGCACATTGGGGAAACACTTAATACAATTGGTGAGAGACAGAGTTATTCTTTGAATTGTATCTGTATATGGAGATAAAATATGAGTAAAATAGATAGCTAATAAAAAAAGGCTGAATAGATTTTTCCTAAAGGAGGTGCGAGGGAAGGAAAGCAGATGAATGGATGGAGAGGCCTGGAGGAACAGTGGGAAGGGTGTGGAGGGATGACGGGTAATAGGGGGAGAGGAAGGAGGGAGAGAGGCTACCGAGTCTGGCACCGCTGGGTCCTGAGAGAGATGACATTCTTTCTGCGCAGGCGTTTGCACTGGCCACACAAAGGAGCCTCTGTACTGTCAGACAGTGAGCAGGCCTCTCGAGACTCATGCCTCCTTGTCCACACACTCTGCCTTTAACCCTGCCACACACGCACACACACACACAGAACCTCTGCCGTCTCTCTGGACCACATTGAAAAGGTGTCTGTTACAGAGCAGGGACAGGGCAGAGCTGGGGTATATTGATTCAGCGGGTCGATCACAATTTGCTGCTAATACGGTTATCTTGTGCCTAGTCTCGTCTCGTCCCTTCTACTTTCCTTTCCCTTCCTGTTATTTCCCCTCTTCTCCGATGATCTCAACTTCACCCCTCTCAGCTTGTTTATTCTCTCCCCTATTTGTCTTTGCTATCCTTTCCTCCTCTCCTCCCTTTTCTGTTCATCGCTCCCCTCCTTTTCTCTCTTCTCCTCTCCTCTCCTCTTCTCTCCTCTCCTGTGTGAATAATTGATAGCGGTTTATTGTGCAAGATACCGAGAGCAATGCTGATACACAGGGATTCATTTCACCCAGACAAAAAACAGGCTAAGTTACTGTTGACCTGCCATTTATATAGTAGAGTAGGCGTGGCCTGTGTGTACTACAGCTACAGTTAGCCCCTATCTATAGCTTACACTACAGCTAGCTATTTCAAAGCCATGGAAGCTACTGTGATTAGAATGTGCCTCTGGTGTACATCTGATATATTCCAAGATTCAGTGGAATTTGTTGAAACAAAGTCAGTTACTTGATTCATGGTCAAATGAGATACCATTCAATCAGCTGTGTGCAAGCTGTCTTCCGTAGAACACATGCAGTTGTGACAGACAGACTCTGCAGTGCTGTGTTCCGTTCTGCTTTCACTGAGTGTTGTATTGGTCTGAAAGGCAGTGTGTCCTTGGCCTGCTCCACCATCCCATTCATCTCTCTCTCTCTCTTTCTCTCTCATCCCCCCCTCTCTACCCTCTATATTCTCTCTCTTCTCTCTCCCATTCTCTCTCTCTCATTCCCCCCCTCTCCCCTCTATATTATCTCTCTCTCTCTCTCTCTCTCTCTCTCTCTCTCTCTCTCTCTCTCTCTCTCTCTCTCTCTCTCTCTCTCTCTCTCTCTCTCTCTCTCTCTCTCTCTCTCTCTCTCTCTCTCTCTCTCTCTCTCTCTCTCTCTCTCTCTCTCTCTCTCTCTCTCTCTCTCTCTCTCTCTCTCTCTCTCTCTTTCTCTTTCTCTTTCTCTTTCTCTTTCTCTTTCTCTTTCTCTTTCTCTTTCTCTCTCTCTCTCTCTCTTTCAATTACATTTCAATTTAAGATGCTTTATTGGCATGGGAAACATATGTTTACATTGGCAAATCAAGTGACATAGATAAGAAACAAAAGTGAAATAAACAATAAAAAAAATTCCGTAAACATTACACTCACAAAAGTTCCAAAAGAATAAAGACATTTCAAATGTCATATGTCTATATACAGTGTTGTAATGATGTGCAATTAGTTAAAGTACAAAAGGGAAAATAAATAAACATAAATAGTTGTATTTATAATGGTGTTTTTTCTCTCTCGCTCTCTCTCATTTCCTCCCCCTCTTTCTCCCCTCTATATTCTCTCTCTCTCTCTCTCTCTCTCTCTCTCTCTCTCTCTCTCTCTCTCTAAAAACACATGACTCATAAGTTATGATGACCTATTCCTCTCTATCAGAACCTTCTATTTACAGACAACCCCTATCTGTGGTTACTGCAATGTGTCACAGTAACCACAGGAAATGGCGGGAAACGCCACAGCTGTGCTGTCGCCACACTGCTGAGCGTGTGAGGTATAGCCACAGGAGACTCTCTTTAACTGTTAGAGCATGGCTCCAATGTCTCTAATGTAATACAGCCATGGGTAGCTGTACCTTGCCTGGCCTAATTAATGTTTTGTGTTTATATAGCAGGGTATAGAATATAGGCCCACAGTAGCCTATACACCTGTTTGTGTGTGTGTGTGTGTGTATACCACCCCTCTCCTACCCTCTAATAATAATAATAATATTTATTTTAAATAGCACTTTTCATTACAATTAGAATCTCAAAGTCACTTTAAAAACAAAATAAACCAAAAACAATTTAACAAAACAAATATAGGGATCTGGCAATATTTGGGCGATGGTCTCCCACATCGTTAGATGATAGGCAGTTCAGTAAAGTAGTATCATGAAGAGGGAGAGTGGTTGGTACAGCCAGGCAGGGAGCTAGAGACATCTGACAGACAGAGCTCCTCAACGGGCACTTTGTCGTCTTCGTTAGTCACAGCTCCTCCTTCATAGGTAGGCTGGATCGTCCAGTCCTGAAATGTACTACCCACATTTACATTTACATTTAAGTCATTTAGCAGACGCTCTTATCCAGAGCGACTTACAAATTGGTGCATTCACCTTATGATATCCAGTGGAACAAGCACTTTACAATAGTGCATCTAACTCTTTTAAGGGGGGGGGGGGGGGGTTAGAAGGATTACTTTCTCCTATCCTAGGTCTTCCTTAAAGAGGTGGGGTTTCAGGTGTCTCCGGAAGGTGGTGATTGACTCCGCTGACCTGGCGTCGTGAGGGAGTTTGTTCCACCATTGGGGTGCCAGAGCAGCGAACAGTTTTGACTGGGCTGAGCGGGAACTGTACTTCCTCAGAGGTAGGGAGGCGAGCAGGCCAGAGGTGGATGAACGCAGTGCCCTTGTTTGGGTGTAGGGCCTGATCAGAGCCTGAAGGTACGGAGGTGCCGTTCCCCTCACAGCTCCGTAGGCAAGCACCATGGTCTTGTAGCGGATTAGAGCTTCAACTGGAAGCCAGTGGAGAGAGCGGAGGAGCGGGGTGACGTGAGAGAACTTGGGAAGGTTGAACACCAGACGGGCTGCGGCGTTCTGGATGAGTTGTAGGGGTTTAATGGCACAGGCAGGGAGCCCAGCCAACAGCGAGTTGCAGTAATCCAGACGGGAGATGACAAGTGCCTGGATTAGGACCTGCGCCGCTTCCTGTGTGAGGCAGGGTCGTACTCTGCAAATGTTGTAGAGCATGAACCTACAGGAACGGGTCACCACCTTGATGTTAGTTGAGAACGACAGGGTGTTGTCCAGGATCACGCCAAGGTTCTAAGCACTCTGGGAGGAGGACACAATGGAGTTGTCAACCGTGATGGCGAGATCATGGAACGGGCAGTCCTTCCCCGGGAGGAAGAGCAGCTCTGTCTTGCCGAGGTTCAGCTTGAGGTGGTGATCCGTCATCCACACTGATATGTCTGCCAGACATGCAGAGATGCGATTCGCCACCTGGTTATCAGAAGGGGGAAAGGAGAAGATTAATTGTGTGTCGTCTGCATAGCAATGATAGGAGAGACCATGTGAGGATAATGCCCACCTGGGTGATGCTTCAGTGACTGTAAAAGCCCCCGTAAGACCACCACACCTCAACAATGGTCCAATGAGCCTCAGCATCCCCTCGCACCACTGTTCATCTAGCAACTGGGGCAGGGTGCTAAAAAGCCAACGCTGTTGATCTGGTGTTGCTGCATCATTTCAATCATGTTAGCAAGCTAGCCAGCTAGCCAGCAATTCTGTGGGTCACCACCAGATATTTCGGTTCATCTATCAACAAGTTATCAAAACCTAAAAAAGTTAATTCAAAAAATTCTATACAAAAACACTTAAAAACAATAAAATATATAAAATAGCCTAGCCTACCTCTCCAAAACCAACAAGATACTAGCAAGCCTACTGTAGTGATTCTTATCGGCATCTCAAGGGGAGGCAGGCTGTACACGCTCCAGCATGTAGCCAGAATAGGTCAGAGGCTTCTAATCTGCATGCTACAACACTGCTGGCCTCACGCAATGCAAAATGACACCTGCTTATCCTGCTCAAAATAGCCTGGGCTGGCTCTGCAGTCTTGCAGCCATAGTTAGCAGAGCTAACGCTATGACCAGATCAGCAGCAGCCACAGTTAACATTTAGTACAGCTAACACTATAACCAGACTTGTAGCTGCCACAGTCAACAGTTAGCAGAGCCAGCACTATAGCTAGACTTGTAGCAGCCAGAGTTAACAGTTAGCAGAGCTAGCGCTAGCCAGAAAGGCCTATGCAGCAGCCTCAGTTGGCAGAGCTTGCGCTAGCCAGAAAGGGCTAAATCCAGTTCTGCAGGCCTGCAGCCACAGTTAGTAGAGCGAGCACTAGCCAGATTAGCCAGATAGTCTTAACACTGTTCATGCTGCAGGAGAGCACAACACAACACTGTATCAAAATAGAACGCTGCTGCTGGTCCAATTTCCTCATTATGAGTATTTCCCACTTGATGCTTCCTCCTGTCCCCGCCTCCCCTCCTCCCAGCCTCTCTCCCCCTCTTCCCTCCTCTCCTCCTCTCATCCCTCCCTCGGGTTACCCAGGTGGCTGGGCTGTTGCATAACCATGCAGGGCCAGGATAGGAAGCCCTCAGGGCCATATGGCTCTCATCCACCTCAGCACTTCACTAACAGACCATTGGCCTAGAATAGTGGATATACGTTTACAAATTTGTCACATGCGCCGAATACAACAGGTGTAGACCTTACAGTGAAATGCTTACTTACAACCCCTTAACCAACAATGCAGTTTTAAGAAAATACCTAAAAAAGTAAGAGATAAGAATAACAAATAGTTAAAGAGCAGTAGTAAATAAAAATAGCAGGGCTATATACAGGGGGTACCGGTACAGAGTCAATGTGCGGGGGCACCGGTGTCGAGGTAATATGTACATGTAGGTTATTAAATTGACTATGCATAGATAATAACAGAGAGTAGTAACAGCGTAGAAGAGGGAGGGGAGGACAATGCAAATAGTCTGGGTAGCCATTTGATTAGATGTTCAGGAGTCTTATGGTGTCACGATCGTCTATGGGTGAGAGAGAGGACCAAGGCGCAGCGTGTGCAAAATACATTCTCTTTTATTTAGAGAAGGGAAAAAACACGAAAACGAACACTGAATACAAACTAAACAAAACAACAAACGACCGTGAAGCTAACGACGTAAGTGCATAGACAAGCAACAAACGTTCAACATAGACAATTACCCACAAAACCCAAATGCCTATGGCTGCCTTAAATATGGCTCTCAATCAGAGACAATAAACCACAGCTGCCTCTAATTGAGAACCAATCTAGGCAGCCATAGACATACAAACACCTAGACAAGACACTGACCCATTAAACGTACAAACCCTGACCTAACTAAAATAATAATGAAAACAAAGATAACTAAGGCCAGGGTGTGACATATGGCTTGGGGGTAGAAGCTGTTTAGAAGCCTCATGGACCTTGACTTGGCGCTCCGGTTCCGCTTGCCGTGCGGTAGCAGAGAGAACAGTCTATGACTAGGGTGGCTGGAGTCTTTGACAATTTTTAGGGCCTTCCTCTGACACCACCTGGTATAGAGGTCCTAGATGGTAGGAAACTTGGCCCTAGTGATGTACTGGGCCATACGCACTACCCACTGTAGTGCCTTGCAGTCGGAGGTCGAGCTGTTGCCATACCAGGCAGTGATGCAACCTGTCAGAATGCTCTCGAAGGTGCAGCTGCAAAACCTTTTGATGATCTGAAGACCCATGCCAAATCTTTTCAGTCTCCTGAGGGGGAATAGGTTTTGTCGTGCTCTCTTCATGACTGTCTTGGTGTGCTTGAACCATGTTAGTTCGTTGGTGATGTAGACGCCAAGGAACTTGAAGCTCTCAACCTGCTCCACCATGGTCCTGTCAATGAGAATGGGGCGTGCTCGGTCCTCCTTTTCCTGTAGTCCACAATCATCTCCTTTGTCTTGATCACATTGTGGGAGAGGTTGCTGTTCTTGCACCACACGGTCAGGTCTCTGACCTCCTCCCTATAGGTTGTCGGTGATCAGGCCTATCACTGTTGTGTCATCGGCAAACTTAATGATGGTGTTGGAGTCATGCCTGGCCGTGCAGTCATGAGTGAACAGGGAGTACAGGAGAGGACTGAGCACGCACCCCTGAGGGGCCCACGTGTTGAGGATCAGTGTGGCGGATGTGTTGTTACCTACCCTTACCACCTGGGGGTGGCCCGTCAAGATGTCCAGGATCCAGTTGCAGAGGGAGGTGTTTAGTCCCAGGGTCCTTAACTTAGTGATGAGCTTTGAGGGTACTATGGTGCTAAACGCTGAGCTGTAGTCAATGAATAGCATTCTCACATAGGTGTTCCTTTTGTCCAGGTTAGAAAGGGCAGTGTGGAGTGCAATAGAGATTGTATCATCTGTGGATCTGTTGGGGCGGTATGCAAATTGGAGTGGGTCTAGGGTTTCTGGGATAATTGTGTTGATGTGAACCATGACCAGCCTTTCAAAGCATTTCATGGCTACAGGCGTTAGTGCTTTGGGTCGGTAGACATTTAGGCAGGTTACTTTAGTGTTTTGGGGCACAGGGACTATGGTGGTCTGCTTGAAACATGTTGGTATTACAGACTCAGACAGGAAGAGGTTGAAAATGTCAGTGAATACACTTGCCAGTTGGCCAGCGCATGCTCGGAGTACACATCCTGGTAATCTGTCTGACCCTGTGGCCTTGTGAATGTTGACCTGTCTAAAGGTCTTACTCACATCGGCTGCGGAGAGCGTGATCACACAGTCATCCGGAACAGCTGATGCTCTCATGCATGTTTCAGTGTTACTTGCCTCGAAGCGAGCAAAGAAGTTATTCAGCTTGTCTGGTAGGCCCGTGTCACTAGGCAGCTCTTGGCTGTGCATCCCTTTGTAGTCTGTAATAATTTGAAAGCCTTGCCACATCCAACGAGCATTGGAGCCGGTGTAGTACGATTCGATCTTAGTCCTGTATTGCCGCTTTGCCTGTTTGATGGTTCGTCGGAGGGCATAGCGGAATTTCTTATAAGCTTCCGGGTTAGAGTCCTGTTCCTTGAAAGCAGCAGCTCTACCCTTTAGCTCAGTGCGAATGTTGCCTGTAATCCATGGCTTCTGGTTGGGGTATGTACGTACAGTCACTGTGGGGACGACGTCATCGATGCACTTATTGATGAAGCCAGTGACTGATGTGGTGTACTCCTCAATGCCATCGAAAAAATCCCAGAAAATATTCCAGTCTGTGCTAACAAAACAGTTCTGTAGTTTAGCATCTGCTACATCTGATCAATTCTTTATAGACCGAGTCACTGTTGCTTCCTGCTTACATTTGTCCTTGTAAGGAGGATATAATTATGGTCAGATTAGCCAAATGCAGCATCGGTCTGTGGTGGTATGCAGACAGCTATGAAAAATACAGATGAAAGCTCTAGGTAGATAGTGTGGTCTACAGCTTATCATGAGATACTCTACCTCAGGCGAGAAAAATCTAGAGACTTCCTTAGATATTGTGCACCAACTGTTGTTTACAAATATGCATTGGCCCCCGCCTCGTGTCTTACCAGAGGATGCTATTCTATCCTGCCGATACAGCTGTATGTTATTAATGTCGTTCTGCCACGGCTCGGTGAAACATAAGATATTACAGTTTTTAATGTCCTGTTGGTAGGATATACGTGCTTTCACTTCGTCCCATTTATTTTCCAGCGATTGAACGTTAGCTAGCAGTACGGATGGCAAAGGCAGATTAGCCACTCGTCGCCTGATCCTCACAAGGCACCCCAATCTCTTTCCGCGAAATCTCTGTTTCTTTCTCCAGCGAATGATGGGGATGAGAGCCTTTTTGGTGTTTGGAGCATATCCTTCCCGTCCGACTCATTAAAGAAAAATGATTTGTCCAATTCGAGGTTGGTAATCGCTGTTCTGATGTCCAGAAGCTCTTTTCAGTCATAAGAGACAGTTGCAGCAACATTATGTTCAAAATAAGTTACTAACAATGCGAAAAAACAAACAAAATAGCACGGTTGGCCTTGGTTTACCAGTGTCCTGTCGATTATTGTTCCCATGTCCGTTGGTCGTGTGAGTACCTATGCGTTGGTGTAGCTGTTATGCTGCGTGTTTTATATATTGTGTATTACGGGTATTGTCCCATGTCGTTCAATGAGGTTTACCCTTGCTCTTTTGTTTGGGTACAGCCCAGGGTTTTTGTATACGTGTTTGTTTTGGGTGTATTAAAAATCCCTATTGTGTATTCCTGCACTTGTCTCCTAATCCTTTATACCAGCGAGACTACTAGGCTACAGGCCCAAAGGACCCCTGGACCCCCCCCCCCCCCCCACAGATCCCTGTCTGTGTATGTTCACTTCAGCAGCTTGCTACAATGTGTGTGGATCATTCAAATACAAATTAGACAGAAACAATCACGTCTTCAAAACACTGTAGACAAATAACTGTAAGGACTGGGTGTCGGAGTGCGAAGTCAGGCGCAGGAAGACAGAGGATTCAATGATAACGTTCATTTAATGAACCACGGAGAAACAACGGCCACCCCACTTGACACTGGGTGCTCACAATAAACTGTCCCAGACACGGGGAACGATAACAGTTCAGAAATGTACTCCAACATACACAAACACGTAACGTCAGACTAACAAACACCAAGCTTACAACAAACAATCCCGCACAAAGAAACGGGCGGGCGGGCCGGCTGACTGATAAAGCCCAACTAATTAAGAACAAACACAAAACAGATGTAACCAATGAACACATAAGGAGGGGGAGAAAAGGATCGGTGGCAGCTAATAGGCCGGTGACGACGACCGCCGAGCGCCACCCGAACGGGAAGGACAGCCTGCCTCGGTCGGAGTCGTGACAATAACAGTGATCTAGACAATGCCATTACTTTGAAGCGTCATATACATTTCAGACTCTGAATTATTCATATTCTATGAGTTGAGAAAATATTATTTCTGTTGCAGGTACACAAAAGGAGAGCTGGACATTGCCTACATCACATCACGAATCATAGGTGAGTACACATTATTGTCAAATCATACTGTACGTTCTAGATCAACTGTATGAAATGGAATGAAAAGAACGGGCGTGTGCCTGTGTATGAATTCCATCAACTGTGTTAATTTACTGCATGGGTGCCTGTGTATGAATTCCATCAACTGTGTTAATTTACTGCATGGGTGCCTGTGTATGAATTCCATCAACTGTGTTAATTTACTGCATGGGTGCCTGTGTATGAATTCCATCAACTGTGTTAATTTACTGCATGGGTGCCTGTGTATGAATTCCATCAACTGTGTTAATTTACTGCATGGGTGCCTGTGTATGAATTCCATCAACTGTGTTAATTTACTGCATGGGTGCCTGCGGTGTTGGGCTGTTCTAGCTTTAGCACCACTCCGTTCATGAAGCGTACCAGAGTCTAGTCTTCTTCTAACTGGGAATGGCTTTTCTCTCCATCCATCGTTCTCAAACGGTAGCTTTATTTGATCATTATGGGGGTAGTAAGCCTGTATTTGGGCTTCACACGTTTCTTCTCCACCCAATATTTAGACTTCTGGATCTCTCGGCCTCTAGCCTCCTGTAAACTCTGCCTCACTCCCTCCCTACACAACATCTACTGTAAATCTATAGGTGACAGAGGGTGGGATTTCAACAAGAGAGGGTTTGCTCTTGATTTTTCGGGCCAAGGAGAGCTTTTAGGGTTGGTTGGGATGGGGATAGGGTGATATTATGATACACAAAAGTATGTGGACACCAGCTCGACACACATTTCATTCCAAAACCATGGGCATGAATATGGAGTTGGTCCCTCCTTTGCTGCAATAACAGCCTCCACTCTTCTGGGAAGGCTTTCCACTAGATGTTGGAACATTACTGCGGGGACTTGCATCCATTCAGCCACAAAGGTATTAGTGAGGTTGGGCATTGACGTTGGGCGATTAGACCTGGCTCGCAGTCGGCGTTCCAATTTATCCGTAAGGTGTTCGATGGGGTTGAGGTCAGGGCTCTATGCAGGCCAGTCAATTTCTTCCACACCGATCTCGACAAACCATTTTTGTATGGATATCGCTTTGTGCACGGTGGCATTGTCATGCTGAAACAGGAAAGGGCCTTACCCAAACTGTTGCCTCGAAGATGGAAGCATAGAATTGTCTAGAATGTCATTGTATGCTGTAGCGTTAAGATTTCCCTTCAACAGCCCCAGACCATTGTTCCTCCTCCACCAAACTTTACAGTTGGCACTATGCATTCGGGCAGGTAGCGTTCTCCTGGCATCCGTTGGACTGCCAGATGGTGAAGCGTGATTCATCACTCTAGAGAACGCGTTTCCACGCTCAAGAGTCCAATGGCGGCTAGCTTTACACCACTCCAGCCGACGCTTGGCATTGCGCATGGTGATCTTAGGTTTGTGTGTGGCTACTCGGCCATGGAAGCCCATTTCATGAAGCTCCCGACGAACAGATCTTGTGCTGACGTTGCTTCCAGAGGCAGTTTGGAACTCGGTAGTAAGTGTTGCAACCGAGGACAGACGATTAGCGCTTCAGCACTCGGCGGTCCTGTTCTATGAGCTTGTATGGCCTACCACTTCACGGCTGAGCCGTTGTTGCTCTTCGGCGTTTCCAATTCACAATAACAGCACTTACAGTTGACCGGGGCAGCTCTAGCAGGGCCATCCTATGACGGTGTCACGTTGAAAGTCACTGAGCTCTTCAGTACAGCCATTTTACTGCAAATGCTTGTCTATGGAGATTGCATGGCTTTGTGCTCGATTTTATACACCTGTTAGCAAAGGGTATGGCTGAAATAGCAAAATCCACTAATTTGAAGGGGTGTCCATATACTTTTGGCAATGTAGTGTATATGCTAACACATACACACATTCACACACACATGCACGCACGCTTCATGTAACAGCAGTCTGTCCTCCAGATGATGAGGACGCACTCACTCAAATTAAATGAAATAAAATGTTATTCGTCACATGCTTTGTAAACAACAGGTGTAGAGTAACAGTGAAATGCTTACTTATGGACCTTTCCCAACAATGCAGAGGGAAAACAATAGAAATAATAGAAAAAATAATAACACAATGAATAAATAACGGATAACTTGGCTATATACACAGGGTACCAGTATCGAGTCCTTGTGCAGGGGTACGAGGTAATTGAGGTAGTAGATATGTACATATACGTAAGTAGGGATAAAGTGACAAGGCAACAGGATAGATGATTAACAGTAGTAGATGCGTATGTGATGTGCAAAAAGGGTCAAAGCAGATAGTCCGGGTAGCCATTTGATGAACTATTTAACTAACTATTTAACAGTCTTATGGCTTGGGGGTAGAAGCTGTTCAGGGTCCTGTTGGTTCCAGACTTGGTGCATCGATACCGCTTGCCGTGCGGTAGCAGAGAGAACAGTCTATGACTTGGGTGGCTGGAGTCTTTGACAATTTTAAGGGCCTTCCTCTGACACCTGAGGGCCCCTATCTCATAACGCATAGTGTGTCACCTTAGATCCCTCCTCTTACTGAACACTCATTATGGGTGCGTTCGTAAATTCAACTCGAGTGTCAGAATGCGCTCTGGCCCTTTCGTGAATTCAGAGCTCTATTTTGTTGGGCCTAATAAAAATGAATTACCATTTAATGTGGCATGAACAGTCCATGATGCTTTCATCTGATTGTCTAACAAATCACTTCAAAAAGTAGGCTACCTGTGTACCTGCAAGTACACTCGTCTATTTCGACTCATCAAATGACACATCTATTTACAAAACACCAAAAAGTGTGGCTAATGACATTCGGTGATTGCCATTGATAAGGCCTGCATTAATTGATGCATCTTGCTGACAAATTGACCTTTTTTTGTAACCTGAAAAGTCGAGACACCTGAAAAGGGGCTGAAACTGTCCCGAGTAAAACGGGATGGTCACCCTAACACACACGGTCAATTTACTAGTCTAGGCTACAATGTGTAGGCCTATTACCATGAACTTCAAATTGGCCTACCGGCAGAGAGACCCCACCAAAGTTTGACTTTGTTGCATTTAGGGGAGCTAACATCTCACTCAGCTGACCCCCCCCCCCCCCCCGCTGCTCTGTAATTCACACCCTGCCTATGGTTAACATTACCTTCAACCCACTTTTAACCAGATTAATGTAACTTTAACTACATAAACCACATACAGTACAAGACTCATCTTTTAAATGATTAGTATGATTCCCTGCCTGGTTTGTGTTTGTAAACCCCTAAAGCCACAGGTCCATAACCTTGAAGGGGTTTCCAAACTGCACAATGCAGATGGAATGAAAGTGAAACCCCATGACAGTGTGTAATAATAGTACTGGACTGTATATCCTGGCATGCCTCATCACCTCTATGGTCATTGGGATTGAACATATGTCTCCCTCTCTGTCCCCTGCCATTGTCTCCTTCTCTGTTCCCTGCCAGTGATGTCATATCCTGCGGAGGCGTTGCAGATCGGCAACCAGAACCATGTGGAGGACATCCGCTCTTTCCTGGACTCACGGCACGCAGACCACTACACCGTCTTCAACCTGTCACAGCGCAACTATCGAGGCGCCAAGTTCTCCAACCGGGTGAGACAGATACACACTGAGTTTACCAAACATTAGAACACCTTCCTAATACCTTCCTAACACCTCGCCCCTTTTGCCCTCAGAACAGCCTCAATTTGTCAGTGTCGAAGCGTTCCACAGGGATGCTGGCCCATGTTGACTCCAATGCTTCCCACAGTTGTGTCAAGTTGTCTGGATGTCCTTTGGATGGTGGACCGTTCTTGATTCACACAAGAAACTGTTGAGCGTGAAAAACCCGGCAGTGTTGCAGTTCTTGACACAAACCGGTGCACCAGCCACCTACTACCCCGTTCAAAGGCACTTAAATGTTTTGTCTTGCCCATTCACTCTCTGAATGGCACACATACACAATCCATGTCTCAATTGTCTCAAGGCTTAGAAATCTTTCTTTAACCTGTCTCCTCCCCATCATCTACACTGATTGAAGTGGATTTAACAAGTGACATCAATATGGGATCATAGCTTTCACCTGGATTCACCTGGTCGATCGATGTCATGGAAAGAGCAGGTGTTCTTAATGTTTTCTATACTTAGTATATATATATATACTATGTGTGTATACAGTACCAGTCAAATGTTTGGACACACCTACTCATTCAAGGGTTTTTCTTTATTTTACTATTTTCTACATTGTAGAATAATAGTGAAGATGTCAACTATGAAATAACACATATGGAATGATGTAGTAACAACCAAAAAAGTGTTAACCAAATCTAAATATATTTTAGATTCATCAAAGTAGCCACCCTTTGCCTTCATGATAGCTTTACACACTCTTCGTATTCTCTCAACCAGCTTCACCTGGAATGCTTTTCCAACAGTCTTGAAGGAGTTCCCACATATGCTGATCACTTGATGGCTGCTTTTTCTTCATTCTGCTGTCCAACTCATCCCAAACCATCTCAATTGGGTTGAGATCTGGTGATTGTGGAGGCCAGGTCACCTGATGCAGCACTCCATCACTCTCCTTGGTCAAATAGCTCTTACACAGCCTGGAGGTGTGTTGGGTCATTGTCCTGTTGAAAAACAAATAATAGTTCCACTAAGCGCAAACCAGATGGGATGGCATATCGCTGCAGAATGTTGTGGTAGCCATGCTCGTTAAGTGTGCCTTAAATTCGAAATAAATCACAGACAGTGTCACCAACAAAGCACCATCACACCTCCTCCTCCATGCTACACGATGGGAACAAACATGCAGAGATAATCCGTTCACCTACTCTGCGTCTCACAAATTCACGGCCGTTGGAACCAAAAATCTAAAATTTGGACTCATCAGACCAAAGGACAGATTTTCACCGGTCTAATGTCCATTGCTCGTGTTTCTTGGCTCAAGCAAGTCTCTTCTTATTATTGGTGTCCTTTAGTAGTGGTTACTTTGCAGCAATTCGACCATGAAGGCCTGATTCATGCAGTCTCCTCTGAATAGTTGATGTTGAGATATGTCTGTTACTTGAACTCTGTGAAGCATTTATTTGGGATGCAAATAACTCTAATTAACTTATCCTCTGGGTTTCTTTTCCTGTGGTGGTCAACTATATATATAGTTGAATTCGGAAGTTTTCATACACTTAGGTTGGAGTCATTAGAACTCGTTTTTCAACCACTCCACACATTTCTTGTTAACAAACTATAGTTTTGGCAAGTCGGTTAGGGCATCTACTTCGTGCATGACACAAGTAATTTTTCCAACAATTGTTTACAGACAGATTCATTCATTTATAATTCACTGTATCACAATTCCAATGGGTCAGAAGTTTACATACACTAAGTTGACTGTGCCTTTAAAAAGCTTGGAAAATTCCAGAAAATGATGTCATGGCTTTAGAAGCTTCTGATAGGCTAATTTAATAAATTTGAGTCAATTGGAGGTGTACCTGTGGATGTATTTCAAGGCCTACCTTCAAACTCAGTGCCTCTTTGCTTGACAATCATGGGAAAATCCAAAGAAATCAGCCAAGACCTCAGAAAAAAATTGTAGACCTCCACAAGTCTGGTTCATCCTTGGGAGCAATTTCCAAACGCCTGAAGGTACCACGTTCATCTGTACAAACAATAGTACGCAAGTATAAACACCATGTGACCACGCAGCCGTCATACCACTTAGGAAGAAGACGCGTTCTGTCTCCTAGAGATGAACGTACTTTTGGTGCGAAAAGTGCAAATCAATCCCAGGACAACAGCAAAGGACCTTGTGAAGATGCTGGAGGAAACAGGTACAAAAGTATCAATGTCCACAGTAAAACGAGTACTATATCGACATTACCTGAAAGGCTGCTCAGCAAAAAAGAAGCCACTGCTCCAAAACTGCCATAAAAACACCAGACTACGGTTTGCAACTGCACATGGGGACAAAGATCGTACTTTTTGGAGAAATGTCCTCTGGTCTGATGAAACAAAAATAGAACTATTTGGCGATAATGACCATCATTATGTTTGGAGGAAAAAGGGGGATGCTTGCAAGCCGAAGAACACTGTCCCAACCGTGAAGCACGGGGGTGGCAGCATCATATTGTGGGGGTGCTTTGCTGCAGGAGGATGGACTGGTGCACTTCACAAAATAGATTGCATAATTAGGAAGGAAAATGATGTGGATATATTGAAGCAACATCTCAAGACATCAGTCAGGAAGTTAAAGCTTGGTCGCAAATGGGTCTTCCAAATGGACAATGACCCCAAGCATACTTCCAAAGCTGTGGCAAAATGGCTTAAGGACAACAAAGGCAAGGTATTGGTGTGGCCATCACAAAGCCCTGACCTAGATCCTATAGACAATTTGTGGGCAGAACTGAAAAAGAGTGTGCGAGCAAGGAGGCCTACAAACCTGACTCAGTTACACCAGCTCTGTCAGGAGGAATGGGCCAAAATTCACCCAACTTATTGTGGGAATCTTGTGGAAGGCTACCCGAATGCTACCAAATACTAATTGAGTGTATGTAAGCTTCTGACCCACTGGGAATGTGATGAAAGAAATAAAAGCTGAAATAAATAGCTCTCTCTACTATTATTCTGACATTTCACATTATTAAAGTAAAGTGGTGATCCTAACTGACCTAAGACAGGGAATGTTTACTAGGATTAAATGTCATTGTTTACTAGGATTAAATGAGAACTGAGTTAAAATGTATTTGGCTAAGGTGTATGTAAACTTCCGACATCAACTGTATGTGTATATATATATATAGTCCTATCCACTTTCACAGTTTCCTATGCTATGTCAATAATATTATGTAACATGTTTGAGAGAGAGAGAGAGAAAAGTCTACCCAGGCCTACCAAGATCCACACAGAGATACACATGGGAAGCTGCCTCAGTTCACACATACATTTATTACTATCTGGTGCACTGTAATGCGAAAACACACAATACCAACATGTATGCAATGTTTTATAATACATTACCCATAGGCACTCAGCATTGTTTCATGTCGAACATGTTACATAATATCATTGACATAGAATACCCACTGGAAACTGTGAGTGGATAGGACAATGCATAGAACTAGATCAGGATGAAAGACTGAACTTGGAAAGTTTGTCTCACAGTGAGGCAGAAGTGAAGTAGTCTAAATAGGACTCCTCGATCAGGAGCCGTGTCCACAAAGCGTCCCAGAGTAGAGAATGGTGCTAAGAATAGTAGCCTAGTGGTTATAGTGTTGGACTAGTAATTGAAAGGTTGCAAGATCAAATCCCCGAGCTTACAAGGTAAACATCTGTCGTTCTGCCCCTGAGCAAGGCAGTTAACTAGTTAAGAGTTACCAGCAGATGTCTTGACAATCGAAAAAGGTAGCAGGTCAGTGATTCATGCAGCATAGACATAGTGGTAGTGGTTATTATTTAGGCATATCATGTGAAATCATTGAAATAGGCATCGTGAAATCATTGAAATAGGCCTCATGTGAAATCATGTGAAATGGGCCTCATGTGAAATTGTGTGAAATAGGCCTCATGTGAAATCCTGTGAAATAGGCCTCATGTGAAATCATGTGAAATCGGCCTCATGTGAAATCATGTGAAATAGGCCTCATGTGAAATCATGTCAAATAGGCCTCATGTGATATCATGTGAAATAGGCCTCGTGAAATCATGTGAAATAGGCCTCGTGAAATCCTGTGAAATAGGCCTCATGTGAAATCATGTGAAATAGGCCTCGTGAAATCATTGAAATAGGCCTCATGTGAAATCATGTGAAATAGGCCTCATGTGAAATCATGTGAAATAGGCCTCATGTGAAATCATGTGAAATATGCCTCATGTGAAATCCTGTGAAATAGGCCTCATGTGAAATCATGTGAAATCGGCCTCATGTGAAATTGTGTGAAATAGGCCTCATGTGAAATCATTGAAATAGGCCTCATGTGAAATCATGTGAAATAGGCCTCATGTGAAATCCTGTGAAATAGGCCTCGTGAAATCCTGTGAAATAGGCCTCATGTGAAATCATGTGAAATAGGCCTCATGTGAAATCATGTGAAATAGGCCTCATGTGAAATAGGCCTCATGTGAAATCCTGTGAAATAGGCCTCATGTGAAATCATGTGAAATAGGCCTCGTGAAATCATTGAAATAGGCCTCATGTGAAATCATGTGAAATAGGCCTCATGTGAAATCATGTGAAATAGGCCTCATGTGAAATCATGTGAAATAGGCCTCATGTGAAATCATGTGAAATAGGCCTCATGTGAAATCATGTGAAATAGGCCTCATGTGAAATCATTGAAATAGGCCTCATGTGAAATCATGTGAAATAGGCCTCATGTGAAATCATGTGAAATAGGCCTCATGTGAAATCCTGTGAAATAGGCCTCATGTGAAATCCTGTGAAATAGGCCTCATGTGAAATCCTGTGAAATAGGCCTCATGTGAAATCCTGTGAAATAGGCCTCATGTGAAATCATGTGAAATAGGCCTCATGTGAAATCCTGTGAAATAGGCCTCATGTGAAATCATGTGAAATAGGCATCATGTGAAATAGGCCTCATGTGAAATCCTGTGAAATAGGCCTCGTGAAATCGTGTGAAATAGGCCTCATGTGAAATCCTGTGAAATAGGCCTCATGTGAAATCCTTAGCTGCTACATCCATTTTTTTTTACATAAATGAATGATAGATACCCATTGATTCTTGAAGAGTATAACTTATAAAATGCCTAATGGGCTTAGTTCAACTGTCGTAGCCCATCAGAACCCATAGCATTAGCTTGTTTGACTCCAATGTTTGTAAACCATGCAAATGGAAACAAACATTGTATAGCCTCAAAACATAGTTTAATTCTATACCGTTGATACTGTATCGTTGATTGATATTCCTTGCATCCATACCTCTGTCGATAAATTCAAGAGTGATTACATTTCTCCAGGCCCATCTCTCCGTTTTTTTGTTGTTGACCAAAACAGAGGCGGGGAGTGTTTGTTGTTGTTTCAATTGAAGGATTCTAACTTTCAAGTCTAAAGTCACGACTATCCTCCTGAGCTCAGACTCTGCTCATTCACTGGTACAATGCAGCTGAAATGGCTGTGCAGTCTGCAGTTTCCTCTGCTCATGCAGATATTAGTGTATTGGGGGAAACTGTGACTTCAGAATGTCTCTCTCTCTCTCTCTCTGGTAATGTCATTGTAATTACGTGACTCATCATGGTAACTCGTGATTTGTGCACATGTTGCTGCCACCGCAAGGGTGTCACAAATAATCTCTATTTCTCTCTCTCTCTCTCTCTCTTCACCCCCTTCTCTCCCCACTCTTTCTCTACAACCCCTTCTCTCCTCCCTCTCTCTCTCTCTCCCTTCTCTCTGTCTCCCCCCTCCCTCCAGGTCTCGGAGTGTAACTGGCCGTCCCGCCAGGCTCCAAGCCTGCACAATCTGTTTGCGGTGTGTAAGAACATGCACAACTGGCTCAAACAGAACCCCAAGAATGTGTGTGTCATCACCTGCTCGGTAAGACCAGACCCAAAGTTCTTATTCATCTTTTTCACACTGTCCTTTTTCCTCTGTTCCTCTTCTCTTGTTTACACGCCATTCCTTTCTCTCCATCTCCTACGCCCTTCTCCTTCCCTTCTTATTGTTGCCTTTGTCCTGAGAAACCATCATTCAATTCAATACAATTCAAGGTGCTTTATTGGCGTGGGAAACATATGTTAACATTGCCAAAGCAAGTGAAGTAGATAATATACAAAAGTGAATCTCATTCACACTCATCCTCACTTCTTTCTTGTTTACACACCATTCCTCTCTCTCCCCATCTCTTCCTTCCATCTCCTCACCCTCCTCCTTCTATTGTTTCCTCCCTCCCGTCCTGGGTTTGTTTTGGGTTTGTCCTGGGTTTGTCCTGGGTTTGCGGGACTGCCTGACGTCCAAGGGAAACACAGCTTGGAGTACTTAGGCTGCTGTTTCAGCTTCAGTTTCCACTGAGCTATTTCACTGGCATTGCAGACCTTTAGCAAAGACAGATGGTCTCTGTGTTCAAGAGACAATAGAACAATTGTGGACTACAGTAGAATATAATGACAAAAACCTGATTGTCCGTTTGCTGTAGCAAAATAATTATGGGTAGAGAAAGTATACATATTTAGAGGTGTGCTGTACATATTTGACTTACGTACTACAGTACACGATGACTATGGAATGGAATGCTTTCCATCTTGCCGTGTGTGATTTTATTGTGCTTGGCAAGTTTATCGGCATTGAGCAGTCACTTTGAGTATTTATGAGAGTTCTTCAAAAATAATTTCTGAAAACTTGAATGTTGCGTTGAAGCAAGAACGCTGGATGTATTTATAACTCTGGATATGTTTATTAAACAAAAAGAGACAGGAAATCTATTTATATACCGTCTGTTTACTAACACTCACAGTGGCAGCAGATACGTGATAAACTCTGCGTGTGGAGTCCCTGTTTAGTGCTAGTGGAGGAATAAGTAGATGTGGGGCTGAAAACACCACTCCTTGTCCCAGCAAAAACAGATCAGGGACCAGTCTACAGATATTGGCCATGCACAGGAAACATGAAATGGCTCTCCTAGTTTTTAGGAATCATGCATTGAGTTGTGTGAAGTGATGCACTGTAAAGCTTGCTGCAACTCTTTTTCATCTATTGCTCTCTCATTCACCCTCTTAAGGATGGGCGTGCTCCCTCGGGTGTGCTGGTCTGTGCCATGTTCTGCTTTTGCCACCTCTTCAGCAACCCAGTGCCCGCCATGCAGCTACTCAGCGCCAAGAGACCCGGCTCAGGCCTCTGGCCCTCACACCGGAGGTGCGTGTGTGTGTGTGTGTGTGTGCCTGTGTTTATACTGATTGATTGCCGTTAATTTCAATGGAAAACACAAGATTAGCAAAGTAAAATAAAATGATCTTCAGAAGGTATTCATACCCCTTGTCTTATTCCACATTTTGTTGTGTTACAGCCTGAATTCAAAATGGATGAGTTTTTTTTTTCTTCACCCATCTACACACAATACCCCATAATGATTAAGTGAAAACATGTTTTTAGAAATGTTTGAAAATGTCATAATTGATCATGAAATACAGAAATATCTCGTTTACATAAGTATTTACACCCCTGAGTCAATACTTTGTAGAACCCCGTTTGGCAGTGATTACAGCTGTGAGTCTCTAAGAGCGTTCCACACTTAGATTGTACAACATTTGCCCATTATTCTTTTCAAAATTCTTCAAGATCTGTCAAATTGGTTGTTGATCCTGGCTAGAAAAGCATTTTCAGGTCTTGCCATAGATTTTCAAGTAGAAACTGTAACTTGTCCACTCAGGAACATTCACTGTCTTCTTGGTAAGCAACTCCAGTGTAGATTTGGCCTTGTGTTTTAGGTTATTGCCTCGCTGAAAGGTGAATTAGTCTCCCAGTGTCTGGTAGAAAGCAGAATGAAGCAGGTTTTCATCTAGGATTTTGTATGTGCTTAGTGCCATTCCGTTTCTTATCCTGAAAAACTCCCCAGTTCTTAAAGGTTACAAGCATACCCATAACATAATGCAACCACCACTATGCTTGAAAATATGGAGAGTGGTACTCAGTAATGTGTTGTATTGGTTTTGCCCCAAACATAACACTTTGTACTCAAGTTAATTGCTTTGCCAAAAAAAATGTGGTATTACTATAGTGCCTTGTTGCAAACAAGATGCATGTTTTAGCATATTTTTATTCTGTACAGGCTTCCTTTTCACTCTATCAATTAGGTTAGTATTGTGGAGCAACTACAATGTAGGTTGATCCATCCACAGTTTTCTCCTATCACAGCCATTAAACATGGTGAAATCCCTGAGCAGTTTTCTTCCTCTCCGGCAACTGAGTCAGGAAGGACGCCTGTATCTCTGTAGTGGCTGGGTGTATTGATACTGTCACTCCCTGACCATAGAGAGCCCTTCGTTCTCTATGGTGTATTAGGTCAGGCCATGAACAAGGGGGTGTTCTAGTTCAATATTTCTATGTTGGTGTTTTGGTTTGGTTCCCAATTAGAGGCAGCTGGTAATCGTTGCCTCTAATTGGGGATCATATTTAGGTAGCCATTTTTCCCACCTGTGTTTGTGGGATATTGTTTGTGTTGGGGCTTGTTGCACCACATAGTCACGGTGTGTTGCTTGTTTATTGTTTTGGTTTAAGAAGTTTCACTTTAAATAAATATGTGGAACTCAGGAAACGCTGCGCCTTGATCCGTCTCTTATCAGCACCGTGACAGATACAACATCAAGAGTGTAATTAATAACTTCACCATAATCAAAGGGAAATTCAATGTCTGCTTTTTTTTACCCATCTGCTGTACCAAAAGGTACCTTTCTTTGTAAGGCATTGGAAAACCTCCCTGGTCTTTGTGGTTGAATTTGTGTTTGGAATTTGTGTTTGAAATTTCCTGCTCGGCTGAGGGACCTTACAGATAATTGTATGTGTGGGGTACAGAGATGAGGTAGTCATTCAAAAATCATGTTAAACACTATTATTGCACACAGTGTGTGTCCCTGCAACTTATGTGACTTGTTAAGCTCAATTTTACTCCTGAATTTACAGTTGAAGTCAGAAGTTTACATACACTTAGGTTGGAGTCATTAAAACTCGTTTTTCAACCTTCAACCTCTTCACAAATTTCTTGTTAACAAACTATAGTTTTTGCAAGTCAGTTAGGACATCTACTTTGTGCACGACACCAGTAATGTTTCCAACAATTGTTTACAGACAGATTATTTCACTTATAATTCACTGTATCACAATTCCAGTGGGTCAGAAGTTTACATACACGAACTTGACTGTGCCTTTAAACAGCTTGGAAAATTCCTGAAAATTCTCATGGCTTCAGAAGCTTCTGATAGGCTAATTTACATAACTTGAGTCAATTTGAGGTGTACCTGTGGATGTATTTCAAGGCCTACCTTCGAACTCAGTGCATTTGCTTGACATCATGGGAAAATCAAAAGAAATCAGCCAAGACCTCAGAAAAATAATTGTAGACCTCCACAAGTCTGGTTCATCCTTGGGAGCAATTTCCAAACGCCTGAAGGTACCACGTTCATCTGTACAAACAATAGTACGCAAGTATAAACACCATGAGACCACGCAGCCGTCATCCCGCTCAGGAAGGAGACGCCTTCTGTCTCCTAGAGATGAACATACTTTGGTGCGAAAAGTGCAAATCAGTCCCAGAACAACAGCAAAGGACCTTGTGAAGATGCTGGAGGAAACAGGTACAAAAGTATCTACAATAAAACGAGTCCTATATCGACATAACCTGACAGGCCGTTCAGTAAGGAAGAAGCCACTGCTCCAAAACCGCCATTAAAAAGCCAGACTACGGTTTGCAACTGCACATGGGGACAAAGATTGTATTTTTTGGAGAAATGTTTGGCCATAATGACCATTGTTTTGTTTGGAGGAAAAAAGTGGATGCTTGCAAGCCGAAGAACACCATCCCAACCGTGAAGAACGGGGATGGCAGCATCATGTTGTGGGGGTGCTTTGCTGCAGGAGGGACTGGTGCACTTCACAAAATAGATGGCATCATGAGGGAGGAAAATGATGTGGATATATTGAAGCAACATCTCAAGACATCAGTCAGGAAGTTAAAGCTTGGTCGCAAATGGGTCTTCCAAATGGACAATGACCCCAAGCATACTTCCAAAGTTGTGGCAAAATGGCTTAAGGACAACAAAGTCAAGGTATTGGAGTGGCCATCACAAAGCCCTGACCTCAGTCCTATAGAACATTTGTGGGCAGAACTGAAAAAGTGTGTGCGAGGAAGGAGGCCTACAAACCTAACTCAGTTCCACCAGCTCTGTTAGGAGGTATGGGCCAAAATTCACCCAACTTATTGTGGGAAGCTTGTGGAAGGCTACCTGAAACGTTTGACCCAAGTTAAACAATTTGAAGGCAATGCTACCAAATACTAATTGAGTGTATGTAAACTTCTGACCCACTGGGAATGTGATGAAAGAGATAAAAGCTGAAATAAATCATTCTCTCTACTATTATTCTGACATTTCACATTCTTAAAATGAAGTGGTGACTGACCTAACTGACCTAAGACAGGGAATTTTTATTAGGATTAAATGTCAGGAATTGTGAAAAACTGAGTTTAAATGTATTTGGCTAAGGTGTATGTAAACCTCCGACTTCAACTGTATTTAGGCTTGCCATAAAGGGGTTGAATACTTATTGACTCAAGACATTTCAGTTTTCATTCTAAATTAATTTGTAATTATTTTTGAAAAACATAATTCCACTTTGACATTATTGAGTATTTTGAATTCAGACTGTAACACAACAAAATGTGGAAAAAGTCAAGGGGTGTAAATACTTCCTGAAGGCACTGTAAACAGTCTTCTCCTCCCCGACTTTGGGTTTGGTCATGTTTAGATGGATGAACATAAAAACCTCCCTCCTCCTTTCTCCTCCCCCTCCATTGCTCTCCTAAATCCTTTACGAGCCTATTTCTTTTCCGATTGGCTGAGCCGCCGCAACACACACACCCCTCCTTGGTGACCTAACACCCACACAGCCAGCCGCTTGACCACAAAGCTGCCTCTCTATAACAAAGACTCCTTCATTCTTCAGTGCAAAAAGAGAGAGACTGGTGTATAAGGACAGTGGAAACCAAGCATCATCTTTGTTGGTGATGTGACGTTGTGTTTTTGAAGATGGGAATGCTTTTTATGCAAGAACATCCACACATACGAGCGATTTCAAGTATATCCCTTTAAGCGGGATAGCTTTGTGATTTTCGAGCACAAGAATATCTTATCCCCTGTATTAATGTACATAGACAATGTTTGTTTTTAGGCAGTACTCAGCGCTTAGGGGAGTTTCATGTGTGTAACCTGACATACTCTTTCTCTCTCACTTCTCCAGGTACATAGGCTATGTGTGCAGTATGGTATCAGAGAAGCCCTCCCTGCCACACTCAAAGCCCCTGGTGGTCAAGGCGGTCACCATGAGTCCAGTACCCTGCTTCAACAAACAACGCATCGGCTGCAGACCTTTCTGTGAGGTCCTCATAGGGGAGACTAAGATCTTTTCTACAGCACAGGACTATGAGAGGATGCGGTAGGCACAGATGCAGACACAGATAAAGACAGACGGACACACAAAGACCTGGATTGTCACCTGATTGTGTTAATCCTGGATCCTCATGACTGGATTATCTAGTGCACTGAGTCGGAGACACATACACACACACCATCTCTGACTACCTCTCTCTTTTTCTCTTTCTCCTTCTTTCTGTCTGTCTGTCTCTCTCTCACCCCCCCCCCCCCCTTTCTCAGAGAGCACAGGGTCCAGGATGGGAAGGTGGTCTTCCCTCTAGGTGTGAATGTCCAGGGTGATGTGGTCATCTCTGTCTATCATATGAGGAACACCATAGGAGGACGACTGCAGGCCAAGGTACAGTGTAAGGCCTCGCATGCTAACACAACACTGACGCACTGTTTGCCTCAGGCTGATGCCACACAAGCGTTTGTACACCTGCATACACACACACACTCGCATTTAAACGCACAGATGTGCATACACAAGGACACACACACACATACGCACATGTAAATAGTGCCACATATACACACAATGCATACAGTTGGCCTTACTGTTTTGATTTTTGTTATCCTTGATGGCTTTTGTTTTTGCATAGTTGTTTTCCTTAGTTTTTCTCTCTTTTTTTGTTGGTTATTACCAACATTGGGTGGGTGGTGGTTTTGGTTGGGTTGAAAGGGGATGGTGACTTGGGGGGAGGTTTTTCAGGGGGGGGGGACTGTGGGGTTGATCTTGGATGGTTGGTGGCCTGGCGGTTGGGAGCTTGGGCTGGTGGCCAAGAGGTCACTGGTTCGGTTCCCCGATTCGACTGGGTGGGGGATCTGTCCTTGCGTCCCTGGGCGGAGCGCTTGACCCTGGTTGCTCCTGTGGGTCGCTCGGGATGGGAGTGTCTGCTGGATGACTGAATGTAATGTAATGTTGAGCGGCTTCAATGCAGGTAGATTGTATGTTTTAAATATATATACAGTTGAAGTCGGAAGTTTACATACACTTAGGTCAGAGTCATTAAAACTTGTTTTTCAACCTATCCACACATTTCTTGTTAACAAACTGTAGTTTTGGCAAGTCGGTTAGGGCATGTACTTAGTGCATGACACAAGTAATTTTTCCAACAATTGTTTACAGATTTTTTCACTTATAATTCACTGTATCACAATTCCTGTGGGTCAGAAGTTTACATACACTAAGTTGACTATACCTTTAAACAGCTTGGAAAATTCCAGAAAATGATATCATGGCTTTAGAAACTTCTGATATGCTAATTGACATCATTTGAGTCAATTGGAGGTGTACCTGTGGATGTATTTCAAGGCCTACCTTCGAACTCAGTGCATTTGCTTGACATCATAGGAAAATCAAAAGAAATCAGCCAAGACCTCAGAAAAATAATTGTAGACCTCCACAAGTCTGGTTCATCCTTGGGAGCAATTTCCAAACGCCTGAAGGTACCACGTTTATCTGTACAAACAATAGTACGCAAGTATAAACACCATGAGACCACGCAGCCGTCATACCGCTCAGGAAGGAGACGCATTCTGTCTCCTAGAGATGAACATACTTTGGTGCGAAAAGTGCAAATCAGTCCCAGAACAACAGCAAAGGACCTTGTGAAGATGCTGGAGGAAACAGGTACAAAAATATCTATATCCACAATAAGACGAGTCCTATATCGACATAACCCGAAAGGCCGTTCAGCAAGGAAGAAGCCACTGCTCCAAAACCGCCATTAAAAAGCCAGACTACGGTTTGCAACTGCACATGGGGACAAAGACTGTACTTTTTGGAGAAATGTCCTCTGGTCTGATGAAACAAAAATAGAACTGTTTGGCCGTAACGACCATCGTTATGTTTGGAGGAAAAAGGGGGAGGCTTTTGTCTGTCTGTAAATCTGTCTGTAAACAATTGTTGGAAAAATGACTTGTGTCATGCACAAAGTAGATGTCCTAACCGACTTGCCAAAACTATAGTTTGTTAACAAGAAATTTGTGGAGTGGTTGAAAAACTAGTTTTAACTCCAAGTGTATGTAAACTTCCTATTTCAACTGTATATACATATACACTGCCTTTGGAAAGTATTCAGACCCCTTGACCTTTTCCACATTTTGTTACGTTACAGCCTTATTCTAAAATGGATGAAATAAATAAAAATCCTCTCTACACACAATACCAAATTATGACAAAATGAAAAACATAAATACCTCATTTACATAAGTATTCAGACCATTTGCTATGAGACTGAAATTGAGCTCAGATGCATCCTGTTTCCTTTGATCATCCTTGAGATGTTTCTACAACGTGATTGGAGTCCATCTGTTGTAAATTCAATTGATTGGACATCATTTGAAAAGGCACACACTTGCCTATATAAGGCCCCACAGTTGACAGCGCATGTCAGAGCCATGAGGTCGAAGGAATTGTCCATCGAGCTCTGAGACAGGACTGTGTCAAGGCACAGATCTGGGGAAGGGTAAAAATACATTTCTTAGCACACAGCCATGACAACGCAGGAGTGGCTTCGGGTCAAGTCTCTGAATGTCCTTGAGTGGCCCAGCCAGAGCCTGGACTTGAACCCGATCTAACCTCTCTGGAGAGACATGAAACTAGCTGTGCAGCGACGCTCCCCATCCAACCTGACAGAGCTTGAGAGGATCTGCAGAGAAGAATGGAAGAAACTCCCCAAATACAGGTGTGCCAAGCTTGTAGTGTCATACCTAAGAAGACTTGAGGCTGTAATCGCCGCCAAAGGGACTTAAACAAAGTACAGGGTCTGAATATTAATGTAAATGTGATATTTCAGGTTTTTAATTGTAATAAATTTGCGAACATTTCTAAAAATCTGTTTTTGTCATTATTGGGTATTGTGTATAGATTAATGGGGGGGGAAACAATTTACTCAATTTCAGAATAAGGCTGTAATGTAACAAAATGTGGAAAAAGTCAAGGGGTTTGAATACTTTCCAAAGGCACTGTATATATACAGTGGGGAGAACAAGTATTTGATACACTGCCGATTTTGCAGGTTTTCCTACTTACAAAGCATGTAGACGTCTGTCATTTTTATCATAGGTACACTTCAACTGTGAGAGACGGAATCTAAAACAAAAATCCAGGAAATCACATTGTATGATTTTTAAGTATTTAATTTGCATTTTGTTGCATGACATAAGTATTTGATCACCTACCAACCAGTAAGAATTCCGTCTCTCACAGACCTGTTAGTTTTTCTTTAAGAAGCCCCCCTGTTCTCCACTCATTACCTGTATTAACTGCACCTGTTTGAACTCGTTACCTGTATAAAAGACACCTGTCCACACACTCAATCAAACAGACTCCAACCTCTCCACAATGCCCAAGACCAGAGAGCTGTGTAAGGACATCAGGGATAAGATTGTAGACCTGCACAAGGCTGGGATGGGCTACAGGACAATAGGCAAGCAGCTTGGTGAGAAGGCAACAACTGTTGGCGCAATTATTAGAAAATGGAAGAAGTTGAAGTTGACGGTCAATCACCCTCGGTCTGGGGCTCCATGCAAGATCTCACCTCGTGGGGCATCAATGATCATGAGGAAGGTGAGGGATCAGCCCAGAACTACACGGCAGGACCTGGTCAATGACCTGAAGAGAGCTGGGACCACAGTCTCAAAGAAAACCATTAGTAACACACTACGCCGTCATGGATTAAAATCCTGCAGCGCACGCAAGGTCCCCCTGCTCAAGCCAGCGCATGTCCAGGCCCGTCTGAAGTTTGCCAATGACCATCTGGATGATCCAGAGGAGGAATGGGAGAAGGTCATGTGGTCTGATGAGACAAAAATATAGCTTTTTGGTCTAAACTCCACTCACCGTGTTTGGAGGAAGAAGAAGGATGAGTACAACCCCAAGAACACCATCCCAACCGTGAAGCATGGAGGTGGAAACATCATTCTTTGGGGATGCTTTTCTGCAAAGGGGACAGGACGACTGCACCGTATTGAGGGGAGGATGGATGGGGCCATGTATCGCGAGATCTTGGCCAACAACCTCCTTCCCTCAGTAAGAGCATTGAAGATGGGTCGTGGATGGGTCTTCCAGCATGACAACGACCCGAAACACACAGCCAGGGCAACTAAGGAGTGGCTCCGTAAGAAGCATCTCAATGTCCTGGAGTGACCTAGCCAGTCTCCAGACCTGAACCCAATAGAAAATCTTTGGAGGGAACTGAAAGTCCGTATTGCCCAGCGACAGCCCCGAAACCTGAAGGATCTGGAGAAGGTCTGTATGGAGGAGTGGGCCAAAATCCCTGCTGCAGTGTGTGCAAACCTGGTC